>NC_088871.1:6766362-7031362 GCF_032884065.1 Artemia franciscana
TTGTCACTACTATTTGTCTGTTTACTATTTGTCTGTTTACTATTTGTCATCTGTAATAATCCAGAGACTCAAACTGTTTATTTTTAATTCTTGATATAAAAAAAATAACATCATAATTTCCAAACAGATTTAACTTTGCTACTTGTCTAATATGCTGCAAAAACATACAAAATCTTCAAAATTCTTAATCTTAGCCCAGCTGTAAGAATCCAGAGACTCAAATTGTTTATTTTTAATTCTTGATATAAAATAAAATCCTATCATAATTCCAGAAAATATTTAACTTTACTATTTGTCACTACTATTTGTCTGTTTACTATTTGTCATCTGTAATAATCCAGAGACTCAAACTGTTTATTTTTAATTCTTGATATAAAATAAAATAACATCATAATTTCCAAACAGATTTAACTTTGCTACTTGTCTAATATGCTGCAAAAACATAGAAAATCTTCAAAATTCTTAATCTTAGCCCAGCTGTAAGAATCCAGAGACTCAAATTGTTTATTTTTAATTCTTGATATAAAATAAAATCCTATCATAATTTCAGAAAATATTTAACTTTACTATTTGTCACTACTATTTGTCTGTTTACTATTTGTCATCTGTAATAATCCAGATACTCAAACTGTTTATTTTTAATTCTTGATATAAAATAAAATACCATCATAATTTCCAAACAGATTTAACTTTGCTACTTGTCTAATATGCTGCAAAAACATAGAAAATCTTCAAAATTCTTAATCTTAGCCCAGCTGTAAGAATCCAGAGACTCAAATTGTTTATTTTTAATTCTTGATATAAAATAAAATCCTATCATAATTTCAGAAAATATTTAACTTTACTATTTGTCACTACTATTTGTCTGTTTACTATTTGTCATCTGTAATAATCCAGATACTCAAACTGTTTATTTTTAATTCTTGATATAAAATAAAATACCATCATAATTTCCAAACAGATTTAACTTTGCTACTTGTCTAATATGCTGCAAAAACATAGAAAATCTTCAAAATTCTTAATCTTAGCCCAGCTGTAAGAATCCAGAGACTCAAATTGTTTATTTTTAATTCTTGATATAAAATAAAATCCTATCATAATTTCAGAAAATATTTAACTTTACTATTTGTCACTACTATTTGTCTGTTTACTATTTGTCATCTGTAATAATCCAGAGACTCAAACTGTTTATTTTTAATTCTTGATATAAAATAAAATAACATCATAATTTCCAAACAGATTTAACTTTGCTACTTGTCTAACATGCTGCAAAAACATACAAAATCTTCAAAATTCTTAATCTTAGCCCAGCTGTAAGAATCCAGAGACTCAAATTGTTTATTTTTAATTCTTGATATAAAATAAAATATTATCATAATTTCCAAAAATATTTAACTTTGCTACTTGTCTAACATGCTGCAAAAACATATAAAATCTTAAAAATTTTGAACAGCAATAAAACAAAAAAGGGGAAGTACCTAATGATTTTAGGAAAACCTTAATTAAACCACTGTATAAGAAAGGTTACAAGAGTGAGTGTCGTAATTATCGAGGCATTAGTCTGGTCTCTGTAGGTAGCAAATTACTTATTAATATGATACTTTTTAGACTAAGAGATGCTGTAGACAAAGTTTTAGGGGAAGAACAGTGGGGTTTTAGAAAAGGTAGAGGATGTGTCGACCAAGTTTGCACTCTTAGGTTAATAATTGAGAAGTCCCTTCGTTGTCAAACACCTTTGGTCCTCAGTTTTATCGATTATGAGCAAGCTTTCGATTCTGTTGATAGAAGAGCGTTAGCAAATGTCTTATCCTTATACGGTATAACAGAAAAATACATTAGTGATTTGTGCTATGTACGAGAATAATACTGCTGCGGTTATGGTAGGAAATGAGGTTAGTACCCGGTTTTGTATTAAATCAGAAGTTAAGCAGGGTTGTGTTCTATCCCCCTTTATATGGATCATTTTGATGGACTTCGTCTTAAGGAGCACAGGAAAGGCAATTGGAGACAACGTAATCAAATGGGGAGGAAAAACGCTCCTGGACTTAGATTATGCTGTTGATTTAAGCATATTAGATGAAAATGTGAGCAAAATGAATGAATTTTTAGAGGTTTTGCGATTTCAAAGTGCTAGAATAGGCTTGAAAATTAATGTTAAGAAGACTAAGTCCCTAAGGCTAGGAATAAGTGAAGATGAAAAGGTGACGTTGGGTAACGAAAAGATTGATCAGGTCGGCAGCTTCACTTACCTTGGCAGTATTATTAGTAAAGACGGTGGGAGCAGTGAAGATGTTAAAAGTAGAATAGCTAAGGCTCAGGGTGTTTTTTCACAGTTAAAAAAAAGTTTGGAAGAATAGGAAGATAAGTCTGCAAACCAAGATTAGAATATTGGAAGCTAAAGTGATGACAGCGGTCAAATATGGCTTGAAGCATGGGCGCTCCGAAAAGCAGACGAAAATTTACTAGATGTTTCCCAGTAAAATTGCCTACGTTTGTTCTGGGTACCCAGCTGACTGACTGTATTTCAAACAATAGGTTGTACGAAAAATGTGGTTCAATCCCGCTTTCTAGGGCTATAATGAAAGAGAGGTTGAGATGGCTAGGCCACGTTCTGCAGATGAAGAATGACAGATTGCCGAAGATTGTCCTTTTTGGCCAACCGTCTGGGGTTACACGGAAACCAGGTCGTCCTCGTCTGGGTTGGGAGGATAATTTAAAGGAAATGGGAACTTCCTGGGAAGGTGTAAAGAGGGAGGCCTTGAATAGATTAGGTTGGAGGAGGAGCGTGCGTAGCTGTGTTGGCCTTGATGCTGCAGTGAGTTATTAGTAGTAGTATTAGTAGTAAAAGGTATGTCTATTAAAGCTATTCAATGCTTCGTAATTATGAATTCTTTCCTCTACATTAAACCACTTTCGTAAGGTGGTACTTATTTGAAGCTTCCAGTTGGTTTCAGCTCTCTTCAGTCAGTTGATGTGTGTTCTTCCTTTGCTTTTTAAGTTCGTTCAATACTTTTTAATCATCAATTCTTTTTTAAGCATTATTCAGCTTCTGCTTTAAAATTTACTCTACTTCTTTTTTAAAAATATTTCCAGCTTCTACTTCTTCTTTAAATTTCTACGATATAAAACTTAGTTGGTAGTGATTCAACGACGTATTTTACTTTCTACTCCCAAATTACATAGCAACTAAATTCCCTATGAACTCTTAAGTTGTCAAACAGGGTAGACCCAATTCTAGAAATATCCCAAGGAACTATCTTCAATAAATGACAAACCCTTCACAGAGCCAATCTCACTACCTTTGAGGAAACTCGCAGAGAAACTTGCTTACGTTTTGCTAATAAGACATCAAGGTGGAATTGGGATTAGAACCAGAATCGGGACAAATTTGGCCATCACTTTGGATTACATGCTTCTAATAAGTGTAATCCAATATTTTATATTCTAAATATTGGACATAAAATACTTCAAAGTTGACATTATCTCCATTTTTGGAAACAAAAACCAGAATCAAAGGACATTTACTCCACAGTAAGGTTCATTCTACTAAACTAAAAGACTAAACTAAAACTAAACTAAAGGACAAAATCCGAAAAGCATACGACCTTTGTGCAAAATAATCACTGGACCAGGTGTCTTTTCACTTTGGCCTATGGCGTTTCAAAAAAAAAAGTATCACAGTCATGTCATATTTCCAAAGTGGTTTCTTAAGCTCAGGAGGATCCTCCCGAGCGCAAGTAATTAGGCCAAGTACAAATTGGCGATTGCTAGAATAAAACTGTTCAAGTGCTTGAAGGGAATAAATGGCACATAATCAGGGGCAACACTCCAGTGTTGCCTCAGTAAACACACACGTGCCTCTAGTTCATTTTTTCCCGCTATTTCGTATGGAAGACATGGTCATAGACAATTGACAGAGTGCTCATTATAGCTAAAATTGAAAGTTCTAGGCATAATTTTCAGAGGATTTAAGAAAGGGGGCAATTCTACTCTTATTTCTACTAGACCTAATTTGTAAATCTTGATTAGCATTAAGTTATGACAAGGAAAAAAAAACGCTCAAAATACCAACTATGTTCAGTAAAGGGCAAATGACACTCTAGCCTTTAGAGTGTTAACGAGGGTGGTGGCTCACTCTAATGAAGTAATTTTTGTTCGTTTTAAGTTTGACTTATTCATTTTAATTTCCGTTAGTTTTAGATTTATCTATTGATCCATAATAGTACCAGTCATTTTTGTGTTCAATATGATTTTTAATTATGACTTGTGTTCCCTTTAGGCTTCACTTATTCATTTATCGTAATTTCTGTTTGTTTCAAGTTTGAACTATTATGTAACTTTCTACTCGTTTTAGGTTTCAGTGACTCTTTACTTTTATTTGAGCAATACTTTTTGGAATAGTTTTTTTTTAATTAATACATAAAATAAACACTTTTCCCTCAGAATCACTTAGCTCCTGACAATTCCCCTGAAAGTCAAACCATTTCTTCTACAGAACTAAACATGACACAAAATTTGTGTCCCAGTTACCAACATAAGTCTTGTAGACAAAAATGGAACAGTTGAAAATTTAAAGAAGAATAGTATAATAGGATGAAAAGCAACTTTATGCAGAGGGCAGAATGAAAAGAGGACAAGGTAAAAGAAACAACAGATAGTTATAAAAATAGAACTTGTCAGAAAGCAAATAAATAAAAAATTGCATTTATCAAAACAGCATTTTGTCAATCTTAAGAAAAGTGTGGTGGTAATTAGGAACACTCCATAGGTTTATTCACAGAAAAAGAACACCCCGAAAAAGACAAGTGAACATTCTAGGTGTTTTATTTAGGAATATCCAGGTTCAAATCAATCTAGCACAAGAATTAATAAAGCTAGAGCATGGCAAACATCTTATTCCGGACTTAAGAACCATAAATTAAAACAGAAATAGAAGGAAAAGCACTTAGTCCAGAAGAGAAGAGATTAAGAAAAAAGAAAAACAAACTAGTGAGATTGAAGATGACACGCATTTCTGCAATTCATTAATTTTAAAAACTCAGAACCATAAGCGATTTGGAAGTTCTCTGTAAAGAAAAAAAAAGATTCAATAATCAAGCGATAGTACTACAGAGAGGTTACAAACAAAAGCTTTATCTTAACCAAACTCAAAATGTCAGTAAAATTTAACTTAGAAAGAAAACAAAATTTATTTTTCTCGTGAATAGCAAGCACAGAAAACATTCGTCATCAAAAGATAAGAAAAGGTAGATTAGAAAATGCTATTCAAATCGAGCAATTTGTGTCTGAAGATGCAGTTTTACTTTATAGTTCTTAAAATGTTAATATAGCGTTCTGTTTGCTAAACATAAAGAAAAGACGCCTAATAATATATATGGTCTATACCAACATCTGTGCTGAGCATCCCCAAATGCTAGTATTCCTAGTTTTCAATTTTTGCGATGAGCTCAAGTTTATATCCTTGCAATTGTTTTTATAATATTCGATCATTGAACCATAAGGATCAACTAAAAATAAATAAATAAATAAAAAGAATTTGCTAATTGCTCACCTTGGAATCCTCATACCATATTAAAGCATGGTTTCTTGACAGGACCTTACAATCGAAGATTCCATTATTTGCTGCAGGCCTTGCTCTTGCAACTGACCTCCCAATTTTCACTGGCCATTCTAGGTTAAGTGTCCGTTCCTTGAAATTAAGTTCAGTGGTAAACTTGGTGCTCTGAAAAGTCTGACTAACTTACTTAGTGACTGCACAGAACTTACAAAACTTACACCACTTACCAAATCAGCCCAAAATTTATTAACACTTCAAGTGCATAACCATTTCAGAGCTTTGACCCCAAAGCCAGTTTAGTATATTCATATGTCTGCACGCTGGGGAATGAAAATGGAAGAGAATCCTCCCGTTTTATTCCAGGGACCCCTCTAACAGGATGATTAAGCTAAAAATTGTAGCTGAAAAAGCAACTTTTCGTATTTCGATTTCTCAGGAAAAACATCTGACCCTCCTTCCTTCTCCCTAAAGGAAGGTGAAAACAACTATCTAGATTGGATTTATCAAAATTGAAATCCGGAATGTTCTTGAGTTAATTCAGTGACCGGGAGTTAATTAAGTGATCATTGAAAGACTTTTTGATATGACTTAAATGTATTGTGGTCTACTGACCTATTTTCAAAACATTCATTTATATCTTGAATAATTAGTTATTCCATTTAAACCTATATGTTAGAACACTATATATTATAATAATAACTATAAGTTATTACACCTATATGTATAATCATGGCTGCATATAAGGAGAGTAGGATGGGAAAGTTCTTGTTCAGGTTGCTTTGAGCAAAATCCCCACAGAACTTCGTGCTGAAAATAAGATTTTGGAAGAATCAGGCCCACTCCCCCATAGTTCCACTATAGGCGCACCTATTTATAGAACCCTTCTCCTTTTTTGTCTCAAGAGCCAAAATACCCATTTTTATGCTTATGAGAAATACCCAAAGCTTTTCATACCATCCAAGTCAAGGACATATGAATATATGAATAATGACCAGGAGCAGACTTGAGACTAGATTGTTCTCTTTTATGTATCTTGTAACTGGCACTGGAAGTGTTAATCACTCTTAATATACAGTAACAACCTATAAATTTTCGACTCAAGACCTTCCTGATACTAATACCTAACTCAAATAGAAGTCATAAGCAAGCAGACACTTATATTAGGGGATACACACCTCGTTTATGCTCAGTTCAAGGGGTGTGGGAATCTATTAAGAGATTTAAGATCAAGATATTAAGAGGTCAAGTTGTTCTCTTAAAAAAACAGCGCCCTCTAGAAAAAGGTAAACACGTCATTTTTACCAAGATGGAAAAATTAAATTTTTGCACATTGCTCTAAACCTGCCTTTGTTCTGTAAACTAAAGCCCTACCTATGTTATAATCAGTAAAAAAAAAAAGTTCAAACAAAAGAATCTGCCAATTTTCAAAAAGTTTTGGAAGAACAAAGTAACTTAATTGCTCAATATTTTATTAAGCCTCTGTTAACACGCCAATATTAACGTTAACACCTTTCACAAAGTTAATGGTAAGCCAAAGTTAACCTCTGCTTAATGAAGCCTGATTGCAGTGCAACACAGCTCCACAAACTAATCTTCCACCCCGCTCTGTTCACAGCTTTGCACTCTCCTCTTTCTTTAAATATTTTTTAATCATTTTTTTCCTTTTCTTCACTTTCCCTTATATCTAATAAGGGAAAATATCACATAACAACTACTAGCCACTCATCACAGCACAATGACAGCTGCACTAACTCTGCCACCGTACTCTATCTAGAGCTTCACTCTCCTTTCTTCCTTGAGTCTTCATCTACTTCTATGTTTTTCTTACAGCCTCTTCCTACTCCCTTTGAGGAAGTCATGCTTTTTGTTTAGCCCCAAGGATTAAAACAGAACACAAGACTGCCTAATAAGAACTTTTTTTATATCCATGAGCAAAAGAATGAGTGACAGCACACTTATGATTTAGTAAGTTTCGGTAATCTGAATTACCAAGCTATATACAGTGTTTGTGCAGGGTTCTACCTAGTGGGTATAGTTTCCCTAGCATTTATAACACATAATACAAAATCTTACTTATAAATATAAAAAGGAATCCCAATGGGAACTATTTCAATCATAGTAACATTGAGTAATTGTGCAGAGGTATATACCCCCATATAATATACATGAAAATGGTTACTACTCATAGTTTTTAGTTTTTTATAAAGATTTTGTAATCTGGTCTTGTCATTAATAGTGACTCTCCAATTAAGTTGACCATCAATTCAAAATAAGAAAAATTAAGTCTAAATTTTAAAGGAAAATGGAAAGAAAAGTGACTTAAGTTATTTTGTTGTTATTGATACTTTATTTTATTTTAACATGGTTGAATTTTAAGACCTTGGAGATAATGATAAGGAAAAGTTTATTCTAAACAACAAAGGAAAATAATAAATTAGCAAATACATAACCAAACCAATTAATAGCGTGTGTTATAGGGAAAAAAGATGCATTTATTTATTTATACAACGCCAAACAATGAAGTTGGTACAGAGAAGAAAGAAAAAACACACAAATACAAATTTATAAGCACAGCATCAAAACTTCACTTACATAAGGTAAAAAAGAAAAAGAAAGAAAGAAATGAGACTGAAATTCAACAATGTTTAGTTATTTGTTTACAGGTGCCAATAGAGTCACCTCGTCAAGTCAGTTCAGGTGGGTCATTCTAAACAACATGACACATTGTCAGGGGGTAAATCATACAAGGGAGTGAAAGAGATTTAAATATAGATTATTTTTCAAGGAACATGACTAGACCAATAGTCACCAAAGACAAAATAAAGCTAAGGGCTTTGAGAATATCACAGTGGAGTTAGGGAAAAGCAGATGTTGCACATTGAAATAATATAGAATTAATATAATAACATATAATATAAATATTATTAATATAGTAAATTAATATAATAATATAATATTAATATATAAATTCATATGTAACAATATTAATAATATTAATATAATAATAATATAATAATAAATTAATATAATAATATAAATTAATATAAAATAATAAAAAATATAAATTAATAGAATTAATCTAGAATTAATCTATACCAAGTTCTGGACTAGATGCTGAATGTTTAGTGGCATCTATGAGAGTTCTAATCTTACCATACACAATTGAAAGATGTTGCAGAAAACAGGGGAAAAGTTGCATTCATATACCAAGGTAATAGCAGATATACAACTTATGAAAGGGGATAAAAGGTAAAAGGTAAAGGATATGGCATTAGACTTTACAGTCCGTACCGGCGGTGCTGATCTCTGTTTCTTGGCCCTTCAGCCAGGAAGTGCAATGGGGGTTTGGGGACCAGCCATCCTGTGCTTTTGCACACCCTTCCTGTTTACCTTCCCCAGATTTCTCCAGGTACCCATTTAGAGCTGGGTCGACTCTGGCTAAGCTTACAGAGTCACGCCACTGACCCCCGTCCCAAACTGAAGGATTGGGTACACTGGGATTCGAATCCGCGTCCTCTCAGACAAGGGATCCCGAATCCAGCACACCAACCCACTCGGCCAGGACGGCTCTATGAAAGGGGATAGTCAATGCTAAACCAAATAAAATACGCTCAAGCTTTCTTAAGATACCAAAAATTCCACAAATGTTCGTTTTTACCAAACCTACATAATACTTAAAAGATATATTTTTATTAGCAAAACACCTACAAATTTAGCATATCAATCTTTAGGTTTATTAATAGAGACCCTTAAAGATGGATTTCTCCTAACTGAGGACAAGCTAGGGACACTCAACAAATTTGACTATGAAGTAAAAAAATCTTAGAGTGAGGGGGAGAGAGGCAAATAATCTGGGATTTCCCTTAGAATAGTATAACTAATTAATTTCGACAAAGCATTACAATGATTAAGACATTAGTTGTAATCAGGAGAAATCTAATACAAGAAATAAATAAGTATCAAAAATTAAGTAATTAAATAAATCAAATCTATATGGTTTTATACATTTCGACATTAGTTATAATCAGGAGAAATCTAATACAAGAAATAAATAAACATCAAAAATTAAGTAACTAAATAAATCAAATCTATATGGTTTTATAGATTTCTGAACAAAGTGTTCATGGGAAGTTTAAGACTGTTCTATTTTACGTTTCTGCTGATCCTTGCCATTGAGTATATGTTTAAGGAACTATATTTTCATACTTTTAGATTTATCACACATCTTGGAAATACACATTTCTTGCTTTTTTTTTCTCAAAAACATAAAAAATAAATTCAATTTTTTGGTAATTTACAAACAGATAATAAATATACAGAATAGAGTTGTGTTAAAAAGAAATGGTAGTTTTGATACTTACCACAAAGGGATGTGAATTTTGCTTTTTGGTTAAGATAGCCTGTGGCACAGGCTTATTTTGTTCTTTTTGATTATCAACATCTGATAATGTATCTGCATCTGACTCATAGCTGATAATGCCATCACTATATGTTCCCATATCTGGAAGAGGTCCATTCTTATGTACTACCATTTGGTTGTCTATAATTTCGCATTTACACTTCCTAAGCCTTCTTCTTTTGTGTTCAGCATAAACTACTGAAATAAAAGTATATGCTAATATAAAACTTATTTTAAAACCCTTTAATATAAACATCAAGAAGGCTGAACCCTCTACCCTCGCCTGTATTGAATTTCTGGATACACCCCTTGTCATGGCAACATTATGATTTTCCTCAAGCCTGCTATGCATGACTTGCCTAAGAAATTAAATACAGCAGCTGTATTTTTGTTCTATTGCTAATATGTCCAAGTTTAGTTTTTTTGTAATAGCTTTCAGGGGTGTAGTAGAGCCAGAATACACAAGAATAATAATTTTATTTGACCCCCTGGGAAAAATAAAAGGCATTTTGTGGCAATGCATTGTATTAATGCAAAGCAAAATTGTGCATTTTGTATGAATTTATGTCAGATCACTACCCCTCCCCTACCCTGCACACATTCTTTAAGGTAAACAAACCTTTTCTACACAATACTCCTTTGGTATTTTAACAAAAGAAACAGGGGCAGATAAACAAAACTTCTAGGGGTAAGCTCAAATATTAAACCCTTAGTACCACTTAAAGATTTATTTATTAAGCTGAACTACTTACCTTTAAAATAGCAAAAATATTTTGTCTGGAAAGTGATCCTTTACTCCATACAAAGCAGAAAAAGGGAAGTGCAGAAGGCCCTAAGACTAATCAATAAGTAATAGACAGGATGAAAATAAAACAGAGAGATTTGTGTTTGATATAATAAGTATCTTGAAGACTTTCCAAATATATAGATGTTGCCAATTCCTTCTCCTCTCCCACTCAATTGAATATAGTAGTCTTTTACCAAATTATTTCAATATACCACAGCTGTACTAACCACAAATTCAAAACTGAACATTAAAAGTGACACATTGTGACTTTGGACAAATTGCCAAAATTCTCCTGTAATTAACACTAATCAAGTGCAAATATAGTTTCTTTATGGGGGGAACAAAACCAAGAATTTTTGTGAAGACTTCACACTGATAAATGCTGTTTTAAGGATTTCTTGAGTCTTAAATCTTCAATTATATGAGTCTTAGGGTCAAATATATGATCCAGTATAGTCTTAGGCTGAATTTCAAATAGGCTGGAATATGCTCACCCTGAATATGCAGTAAATATAAGGGTATCTTCAGATACCCTTATATACTCAAATTCTTAACTATTTTTCACTTGATTAAAAATATCATGAGGCAAGTTAAACTCTAAGTCTAAACTACAGACTAGCTTGTGCAAAAACAAACCAAGTCTAATAAAATATACAATAACACATTATGATTTTATGCTAGAAATATTTTTAATAAATTTTACTAATTCTTCTGTAGATTTCTAGACAGTAATGTTTTAAATTTTAGTTTTGGCACTGTGAAAACAAAATTATTTTATTCTCCATTGTTCACTAGCTATAACTCAGTATTTCCCTACTATTACACTTTAGAAAATTTGAACCAATTCTGGGATGTTCCATAGCATGTGCTTGAAACAGCCTATATCTTAATTTTGCAATGCCTATGCTAATAGCCAAAGGATGAGGAGTGAAGAGTTGTGATAGTAAATGTTGTAATTTAAGAAACTGAGCAAAGTATAAATTCAACACAATGATCTAAATATCTGAAATACTGTCTTAGAAAGTTTATACTATAGGTGTAGACTGAGGGGCACAAGGTTAAACCTACTCCCCAACAATGGTGCAGTTTTTTTATAACTGTAGTGCCCCTTTATTATATTCAGAAAAACAGGCATTTATTGAAAATTTTTACAAAGAATACTATCTAATGAAACGCTACCTGGCAAGATATACTTGGTCCTTAATTACTGGGAGTAATACTAACATATCCCTGATTACAGAAAAAATACTGCTAGAGATCTCAGAGGAACATACTATAGAAACCCAAAATACTAACAATGATGACCAAAGAGACAAAGAGAACACTGTAGCCACCATAAAAAAAAACACACCAAGGCATGATACAAAGTCCAAGATCAATTTGATAAAACAACATGAGGATTCTATAGCAGCAGCAAGAGAGTTTAACCCAAATACTTTTAGAGCCATGCCTTAGTATGTAAACCTAGCACTTAATTTGAAAAATGATTCCATGACAGAGGATTAAAAGGAAACTGTCTCAGCTGTTAATACTCCTCTCCTGCCTGCTATATTTAAATTCTTATGTCTCAAATTACAGATGTAAAACCACCAGAGAAAAACTAAACCAAAATCAATAGAAAAAACCTGATGGAAAATACCCAAGGCTTATTAAAGAAATAAATTTAAAGATACCAGCCTTGCTCACCCTCCTCTTTCAGAACTGCTATGATATAAAAGGTCATCCCACAGGATTGGCATATAACCTATACACAAGGGTGGTAGCAAAGTGCCCACTAAAGGTGTAAGGGTTGAGGTAGATACTTTGAAAGACCTTCATAAGCATTAATTAGACTGTGAAGATTCTTGGTCATTTGATTCAGGCTACCTGACTTAGCCTATAGCTAAGACAAAGACTGATCTTGAATTTCTGAATTGCCCCATAGTTGATGATGATATAGATGATCTAACATCAAATGTATCCCTCTAGTAATTTCAGTGAGCACCATTCTATTTGACATCTAATAACTCCTTGAAAACTTCATCATTGGAGGCTGAGACTGTTGTATCTGAGATACTATTCCAGTGATCAACTACATGCCAGGAGAAAAAATGTTGTCAGGGTTGAGTTTTGACAAATGGCTTCAACAGCTTCAGTGAATATCTTCTCCTCTCAGTGCCAATATTTTGGGAAGTTGACAAGTGAATAAGGAGGGGGGGGGGGTATTGTGATATCATAAGCATATCAGCTCTTCATTGCTGGTAGACCAGTGTAAATAATTTAAGCTCCTTTAAACATTCATCACAAGGCTTGTCTCTCATCTCTGTTACTGTCCTAGTAGTTCTCTTTTAGACTCTTTTCAGAAGCTGTACATCACTCCTGTATCCAGGTGATGATATTCAGTTTTAACAATTAAATTACTGTAAAATTTCTATTGTGATACTTAGAATGTGGATTGTTTGGTAAAATTCTAGTTTAGCTACCTTCTGCTATATTGGAAAGGGGTAAGGTTAGAAAAATTTAACTTTCAGGGATGGATCTACAGACTGAAATATGTCCTAGGAAGGTATTTTGAAGTACCTACTTCCACTCCAGCTTCACAACTTTGCTCAATTCTAATTTATGAGGTTTCAAAGGTGTGCAAATGCATATCCTAAATTTAGAAAACCATTGATATTGCTTAAAATGTTACTCAAATAACAGGAATTGCATTTTCATAACCAAAACCAGAGAAGAAGAAACTGATAACTGAAAATTAAGATAAAATATGGTTTTGCCAAATTTTAATAGGCATAGACCTGTCAAGTAGGCAAATTTCTAAGACTTAGAAATCAGAAGAATGCTAACATGAAATCTTGGAAATAACTTCCCAGAGTATGATTTTAGCTCTGGATTCATAATTGAAAGTTTCACTTTCCTAACCTAACCCCTTTCCAAAATAGAAAAAAGTAGCAAAACTAGAATTTTACCACTTGTTTCACTATTGAAATTATCTGATTTTTCTAGGGTAAATTTTTCTTTCTTCATATTGTTGACTTACAAATAAAGTTAACTTACCACTTGATTCCTTTTTTATGTTCTTTACAAATATAATAACTCTTCAGTAAAAGTCTAGTTAAGTGACTTTTGGCTATCTTGGAAAGGGGTTAGGTTAGGAAAACGAAACTTTTGGGGATGGGTCTACATGCTAAAGTATATCCCAGAACAGTATTTTAAGGTACCCACCTCCCCTCCTTCTCCCTCTAGAAGGTCCTGAAATTTGCCTACATGGCAGGTCTATACCTACTGAAATTTTGATAAAACAACATTTTACCTTAATTTTCAGTTACCAGTTGCTTTTTCTCTGCCTTTAGTTCTGAAAATGCAATTCCTGTTATTTGAGTAGAATTCTGAGCCATATCAATGTTTTTTTTCATTATCTAGGAAATAGATGGAAAAATTCTAGTTGATTGACTTTTGGCTATCTTGGAAAGGGGTTAGGAAAATGAAACTTTCAGGGATGAGTCTGATGGCTAAAGTATGTCCAAGGAAGGTATTTTGAAGTAGCCTACCCACCTCCACTCCTTCTTTCTAGAGGGTCCTGACCTTTGATGACCTTTAAAAATGTGTGTTATAAAATGAAACCTTGCAAAATAGATTCTCTGCTTGAATGAAGTACAACAAAATTGTTTTCAGCTTCGCAACTTTGCTCAATCCCAATTTATGAGATTTTAAAGATATGCAAATGCATTTCCTAAATTTTGAAAAAAAAAAAAAAAAAAAACATTGATATGGCTCAGAATTCTACTCAAATAACAGGCATTGGATTTTCAGAACTAAAGGCAGAGAAAAAACAACTGGTAAAAGAAAATTAAGGTAAAATGTTGTTTAGTCAAAATTTCAATAGGTATATAGGCTACCTGTCATGTAGACAAATTTTAGGGCCCTCTAGAGGGAGAAGGAGTGGAGGTGGGTACTTCAAAATACCTTCCTTGGGCATACTTTAGCTATTAGACTCATTCCTGAAAGTTTCATTTTCCTAACCTTGCCCCTTTCTGATATAGCCAAAAGTAAATCAACCAAATGTATTATATCTTTAAACCCTTACAAATTGGGACCAAGCAAAGTTATGAAGCTGAAAACAATTTTATTGTACTTTATTCCAGCAGAAGATCTATTTTCAAGGTTTCCCTTTTATAACACACATATTTTTAAAGGTCATCAAAAGTCAGGACCCTCTAGAGGGAGAGGGAGTGGAAGTAGGTACTTCAAATACCTTCCCATGACATACTTTAGCCTTTAGATCCATCCCTGAAAGTTTCATTTCCCTAGCCTAGCCCCTTTCCAAGATAGCCAAAAGTCACCAAACTAGAATTTTACCATCTCTTCTATTGCAAATTTGAATTTAAGCACTTTTAGAGCTAGCCTATCCTTGCCTGTAGGGGTGGCTTTTCTCTAAATTCAGAGATTGCCAAAAAAAATTCTATTCAGCTACTCCCAACTAACCTAGCCTTAATCATGAGCTAATCCTAACTATCTTAGCCTATATAGCCAGCATAGGCTAGCCTAGCCTATATCATTTCCTTGGCTAGATTAAAAGCCTATTTTCTGTGTCTTATAAGCCAATGTGGTCTTAAAATGCATTCAAATCTTAAAGATGTATTTTAATCAAGAGATATGCATGATATAAGGCACTATCTGAGTGCAGGGGGGAGGAGGTCTGACACTTTTGGGAGACCCTAATTTAGATGTAGCCTACATCTATTCCTGAAAGTTTCATTCACATAGGTAGTGCATTCTCTAATCAGAAATCTTATATCTATTAAAGGGTATGAGCTCGTAGCCATTCTAAGATAGCCTATTAGAGACAGAATAAAAAGAAAAAATACAAACCTTTTCTACAGAACTAAAACCGCTATTTCTTCTCCAAAATTTTCGATTTTTATTTAAATTAGTGCTTACCTGCGACATGAGTAAGTTCTGCTGAAAAAAAAAATAATTTGCATTTTCAGGCATGGCTGGTCAAGTGAAATCAACTGAGGCTTCTCAATATTTAAAACTTCACAGAATTATTTAAACTAAGCCTTCCATTGCCCATAGTTAGCTATAGCTCGCCATCTTCTGAAGTGCTTGTTTGTTTTGCTGATGACAGCACGCTTGGCACTTCGGGAAATTGCGAATCTGAGCTTCGATTAAATTTGGAAAATTTATTTGAGAGAGTAATTTTGTGGCTTGATGCTAATTATCTTAGTCTAAATTTTTCCAAGTCCAGTTTTTTTTTAATTTTCGTATGTTTCTCAGATTTATCACCAGGTATCAGAAATCCATCAGCCATACGGGATAATTCAGAGATCTAAAGATCGATAAGTTTGCTTTTTTAGTATTCTTGTTGATGAAAACTTGTCTTTCAAGCGTCACATTGATTTGATCAAAATGAAGATATGCAGGAGTCTCGGTATTTTAAGGAAACTTAAACATATTTTACTCGGATCAATTTTGAGAATCCTTTTTCACTGCTTGATCCAATCTTCCGTTTCTTGCTGTCCAATAGTATGGATGTCAACCTTTCCTTCATTGTTAAAACCACTTTGTACAGATACACTGTTTGAAAATCTGGATGTACATACTGTCTTTTGATGTAGTTCATTATGCATCTAAAAATTTAAACTTAATACCCTTAGCTGTTCCCAAGATATTAAAGATACGCCCTATTGACAATTTCGATGCACTTAGTGTCTTTTGAGTTGATCCGACATCCCGCTTAATGCTTTTTGAAAGCTTGAACTTAATACCCTTTGTTGTTCCAGAGATATTGTAGATTTTGATCCTTTTCACAACTTTGATGCATATAATGTCTATGATTGCGAGCTACATCCTCCACAACATTCCCCGAAAATTTCAACTTAAGGCGGTTAACTATTACTGAGATATTACAAATACGTTCTTTTCATAACCTGGATGCAATTAGTTTTTTTTTCTTTTTTAATTCTCTGGAAGTTTCAACTTAATATTCTTAATCGTTTTTGAGGTTCTACAGATGCATCGTTTGACGATTCCTCCTCGAAATTCCCTAAAAATTTCAACTTAACACCTTTAGCCACTCCCGCAATATTGCAAATACGCCATTTTAACAACCTGGATACGCATAGTGGCTTTTGATTTAGATCGATATACCATTTAGTAATCACTGAAATATCCCAACTTTCTACCCATCGTTGTTCCGGAGATGCCCCTTCGACACCATGGATGCATATAGTGTCATTTGATTTAGTTCAATTTCCCCCTAAAATTCTCTGGGAATTTCAACTTAATAACCTTAGTCATTCAGGAGATTTTGCACAAACTTTGACAACAAGGATGCACATAACATCTTTTTATTTAGTTCAACATCCCCTCAGAATCCTTTGAAACTTTCAACGTAATATCCCTAGCCATTTTTTTTAAATATTTCACAAGCCCCCTTTTCCATTAACAAAAAATAAGATAAGGTTTATTCATCATGAAATACACATACAATGTTACATTTTACTATTCCCCCAAAGACTCTTTGGCCTGTAAAGAAGGGGGAAGATAAATGAGTCACTTACTCAGAGAAGAAGAAAAAAATTAAAATAATTTATTTACTCACAGAGAGAAGAGCAAAAAGAAGAAGAAAGGAAAATATAAATAAAATGAAAATAAAATAAAAACTATAGAAAACCAAACTAAATAGACTAATAGATTTAATAGACTAAATTAATTATGTAGATCAGTAGACTCCAATGAAATAATAAGATAAGAATTTTTAGATAACTTGGAAGACCACACTGCCTTTCCATGACGAAAGTAAAACAGTTCAAAATAGGGATGAAACCTTTTAATTGACAGTGAACAGATATAAAATTATTTAACTGGATATTTCGAACACATGTACTGTGTTCATCATTAGCAGTAAAACTAAAAGACATGAACAAACAAAATTTATACCTAATAAACTAATTAAATATAGTTTAGTGCTCTTATTTTTTCCAATGCAACAGCGGAAGCAAATCTCTTTGACCTTTTCGGTTCCGGATCATTAGATTTATCTGACATATTACATGGTAATAGCTCTTAGGTGAGGTGATATTTACTTTATTTGACCTCAGTAAATTATCATAAATTGAGTTCAATCAAAATTCACCTGTATCTCTGTTTATGGAATTATTCTTGAATAAATTTTTTTTTATTTCGATTGTTTCCCTGAAAATTTGCTTTAAACCTTTGTCTATAGAAATCAAAGAAACATTTTCAAACAAAATAAAATGATTTGGATAATTATAGATATGTTCCAAAAGAGAAATATGTTCCGAACATATCTAAAATTACCCAAATCATCTTATTTTGTTTGAAAATGTTTCTTTGATTTCTAGGGACCAAGATTTAAAGCAAATTTTAAGGGAAACAATCGAAATTATAAAAAAAAACTCTGAATAAAAAAAACAACTTGTAGTCAAGAATTTTTATACCAATAGAAATATGAAAAGGATCGGAGTTTTATGCTGATTTCAAATATATAAGTTTAATTAAGTTTATCTTTACCCCCAAAGGTTTCGAACCTGAGAAAATGTCTTGATTTTGGAAAAAGGGGAACACTTCCTAAAAGTGATAGAATCTTAATAGAAATCGCGCCATAAAATGTAGCATATCAGAGAGGTGTACTGTAGAAGTTTCTAGCGCCTATCTGAAGAAATGATGAATTTTGTATTTTTTGGCAGGAGAAAGATAACGGATGCGTCTTTATTTGTTTTGTTGAGTTGTTTTTTCTTCCCCTTGGGTGATCGTTTAGACCCATTGGTCCTAGCTTACCGTGAGGGGCTCATTTGAACGGAAATTAAAAGTTCTAGAACCCTTTTTAAGCGACCGAAAATTTTCAGGACAACTAGGTCCCCTCCCACGCCATTTTTCTTTCTTAAAATCGTCCGATCAAAACTTTGAGATAGTCATTTTGTTCAGCATAGTTGAAAGCCAGAATTCTTAATCGAATCTCTTCTTATGTCTTGCTTTCTCATTACCGACTCAATTTTACACGTGGAGATGTTAGGAGATGTTAGTAATTTTCTGGAGTGAATTTTCACCAGGATTGAATTTTCTAGAAGATAAATCCTTCTAGAGGATGGATTTTTCCGTGGAGGATTAGCCAGATTTGCTGGCATTATTGAGAATGATCAGAAATCAAATTAAAAAAAACAAGTTTTTTCGACTGAAAGTAAGGAGCAATATTAAAACTTAAAACGAACAGAGATTACTGCGTATGTGAGGAGGTTACTCATTGTCAACATCCCGCTCTTTATGCCTCAGTTTGACTTCTGTCCCAATTCTTTAAGAACGACTCCTGAAACACTATGCTCGTTTTATTAGAACGATAAGAAGCTTTTTTTAAAGTACGAAAAAGCTTTAGCAGAAAGACTTCAGCTGTATAAAAAAATTTTAGCTGTGAAGTATTAACCCCCCCCCTCATGTATGTAATAATTTATGTCCATTTTAAGTTTTAATGTTGCTCCTTACTTTCAGTTGAAAAAACTTGTTTTTTTTATTTAATGTAAGGAGCGACTCATTAGTAACCGAAATTCTAATAAACAGAGTCTTTATAAACAACAGATACATCAACAGAATCAAATTTTGATACTTATTCAAAATATATAAAATTCGTCAATTTTAATGTTACAGGTCAAAACTTACGAGCCTGAAAAAATTTGTCCAATTTTTCAAAAAGAGAAGGACCAAGTCAAGACCAAAAGACCAACTAAAAAATCCCCAAAAGACCAAGTCACCTTAAGGAAAATCACAGCATCAGATCTAGCATATCAGCGAACCTTACTTTAGGGGTTTCAAGCTCCTATACAAAAAATGTAAAATTTTGCATTTTTACCAGAAGCAAGATCACGGATGCGCCTTTATTTGTTTGCTTTTCCCAGGGGTGATCGTATCAAACCAGTGATCCTAGAAGACATGGAGAGGACTCATTTGCTAGGAAATAAGAAGTTTTAATGCCCTTTTTAAGTGACCAAAAAATTGGAGAGCAACTGCCCCTACCTCCCACTCTCATTTTTTCCGAACGTCGAACGGTCAAATTTTTGAGATAACCATTTTGTTCAATATAGTCGAAATATCTAATAACTTTGTCTTTGAGAATGATTTGACCCCTATAACCGCGGGAAAGGGTTGTAAGCTATGAACTTTGCCCATTGTTTACATACAGTATTATTTTTCTGGAAGATACAGGTACTTTTTTGGGGGGGGATTTTTCTGGCTGGGAAGGGGGAGTATATGGGAGAATCTTTCCATGGAAGAATTTTTCACAGGGAAAAGACATTTTTCATAGAGGGGGAGCTGGATTTCCTGGCAATATTAAAAAAAAAAAAAACAATCAGGAAAAAAAGTCTTTTCAACTGAAAGTAAGTAGCAGTATTAAATGTTCAAACGAACAGAAATCATTACGCATATAGGGGGATTTTGACCCCTCCTCAGTACATCACTCTTTACGCAAATTTTTTTTAAGGACTTATAAAAAAGGTATTATTCTAATCTAATTTGTGTTTCAGAAGTCATTCTTCAGTAATTTGAACAAAAAGTCAAACTTTAGGGTAAAGACGAGATATTGAAGAGGGGCAACCCCACTCATAGACGTAATTATTTTTATTCGTTTGAATTTTTAATGCTGCTCCTTACTTTCAGTTGAAAAAAACAAGTTTTTTTATTTAGTTTTACAATAGGGCCAGTCTTTTCTTCACCACTTGAGCAGCGTCCTCCACTGTAAAATATTAACATTCGCCGTTCCATAGTGCAAAATATGATGGGGACATGTAAAATGGGCTGTATATTTATCCATCACGATGGAGCGAAGTAAAAGTGGAGCAGTACACCATTGGGAAAAAGATAAGTAAATATTTATGATTGTTTCAAAGAAGTTTTGGAATTTTTAAAGGTTTCGTTCAAATGAAACACTGTTCCTAAGGTTTACCACTAAAAAGAAGTTTCCACTCCCTGACAATTCCAGTACTGTTGTTCTTAGCTCTGTTTCCAGCCCGTATGTTGTATCCAAATGAGTTTCTCAGACTTCAGTTGGGCTTTTGCCACAGTGTTCCACGGTAATGATGCTATTACTGTTTTTAGCATTAATTAGCTGTACAAAATGTCAAAATATCCTTATAATAACTCTTGGTTCAGGAGAAGATCGCTATTTAGCTTATCAAAGTGCGAAAATATTGACAACTACTGGAGTGAATGTAACACTTTTGGCTACCGGTGATACAGGACCTCCTATGCCCGGGTTAGAAATGGTTATTATACCATCTATGGCAGAAGAAAAAGGCCTTAAGCACAAATCAGAAGGTGACATTTTTTGCTTACATTCAGAGCATTTACTAGATACGGCTTCTGAGAGTTTACAGCTGTGCAATATGTTATATTATAACAACTTTGCTCAAACAATCCTTGAGAAAACCAATTATGATCTAGCTATTATTGCGCTTACCTTCAGTGATGCATGCATACTACCTTTGATGAAAGTGATGAACTTTCCTGTAATTGGTCTTGCCACATCATTTTTAGACTTACCATGGGTATACTATAATGCTGACGTCCCGTTTCCGCTTTCTTACGTCCCAGTAATGTCTGATATTGACCCGGAGGAATTTACAATTTTTGAAAAGTTACGAAACTTTAGAAGGTGGAGAAATTATTTATTTGAGGTTGACAATGTCTGGAGGATCCCAGCAAGTAAAATTGTTGTTGATAATTTAAAGCAAGAATTTGAACTAAGTCAGCTGTACGATGACATTGGTTTGGTGCTAACTGCTTCGGATTTACTAATGGAAGAACCCATGCCTTTACCTCCTCACATACTGCGTGCAGGATGTTACTACTGTCTTGCACCAATGGAATTTGAAGGGGTTAGTCTGAATCATTTTTATATATTACGCATGCGTTATAGACAGTGACTAATATCGCCACTTATTCTAGTATCGACATTATTAGTATAAAACTTGAAATAATTTTGAAAACCAATAGTAAAATTTTCAGAATAATGTTTCATATTAGTTTTTGTAATTCTGAAGAGGGAGGGGATCATCAGACAAATCTTGTCCCTAGGAAAGCCCCACCCCTTCATCTCAGCACAGGTAAGCATACGAACGCAATCTTTCACCCTGTTGTAAAAATACTTTGGTAAAAAGAGAAATACTGTCATCCCCTTGGCATCCATATTGCAGCCTTATTCCAAATTTCACTTTATCTGCTTTCCTGGAAAAGAGCTGATGTTGACCTCTTCACCTCCTGCGAGCAAAATATTACTATGGTTTTGCGAGTAATGTGAGTAATACACTTAGATGGGCTTTGTCTGAATAAATAAATTAAACGCATGTCATAGACGACGACTAACGTGGCAAATGATTAAAGACATAAATTTCAATACAAAATCTAAACAGATTTTGAATATCAAAGTTGAATACCAAATCTGATTCTTCAGATAACTTTTTTTTCATTTTTTTTTTCAATATGGGAAGAAGCGCCATCACACAAAACTTTGAATAAAAAATCCTACCAGAATTTTCTGAAATGAAATGAAAATACTATCAGAATCTTCTTTTCGTCAGCCGAATCCAGTCGTCTATTCGTCTATTCGTTTAACCAACAACTCTACTTTTTACTTGTTTCCTTTTTATTCGTCTCCTTATTGAATAGTTTCTTATCTTATTTAAGACTAAATAAAAAAAACAAGTTTTTTAACTGCAAGTAAGGAGCGACATTAAAACTTAAAACGAACAGAAATTAGTCCTTACATGAAAGGGGTTGTCACCTCCTCAACGCCTCACTCTTTAAGCTAAAGTTTGACTCTTTCTCTCAACTCTACTTTTTAAAACGGTAAAAACTTTAGCGTAAAGAGCAGGGCGTTGAAGAGGGAACATCCCCTTTAATATACGGGGTAATTTCTGTCCATTTTAAGTTTTAATGTCGCTCCTTACTTTCAGTTAAAAAAAACTTGTTTTTTTTATATTTAATTTCTGAACGTTTTTTAGTTAATCCATGTTTTGATTTCGGCTCTCCGCAGATGAATAACTAGACCTCCGTTGCCTGTGCAACGGGAAGTGTTGCAGCAACTGTGCCCTGTTCCTTAGGGCACAGTTGCGGAGCAACACGTGCAACTGTGCCCTACGGGACACAGTTGCGGAGCAACAGTCTCCATTATGTCCTTCAGAGGACATTTTTCTAATGCGGCTTCGATTGTTATCTTGAAGCATCTTTGATATGTTATATAGCACTACTCGATAAAAATAAAATAGACATCAAAATCGAAAATTTAAGAAAATTTTCAAAAATCGGAACGAGATTGACTTTTCCAGAATTATTTCCGGGAAATCTGTAAGAGCTACGGAATTTCATGCTTCAGTTCTCGAAAACATCAATAAAAGTTCTATATGAGTTCATAATTATTTTATCTCTAAAACGTTTACTTCCGAAACTAGGGCCGTCTTAACTTGACGCCAATTCGAAGTATTATGTTTCGAGACGCACATTTCGGGAATTATTTCCGGGAAATCTGAAAGAGATACGGAAATAACGTCTTATAGTTTTCTGCTTAACTTTTGATGGTCTAAACTAGGAAAATATAAAACAAACCAAATTCACCAAAAAATTTAAATTGCCCCGAGGGCATGACAAAACTTCCAAATAGAAAAACCCAAAGAAGGAATTTTATTTCGGAGAAACTATTGTAAGTTCCAGTTGTTAGGAGATCGAGACCTGTCAAACCGCGTTGGAAAAAAAAATTCTAGCTGGTCCAGAACAGAAGTTACCTCTACAACGTCGAAACTTCGGAAATTATTTCTTAGAGAACGAAGCAACTTGGTATATAGAACACTTCACTTCTTCTTGCATACTTTTCATAGCACTACTCGATAAAAATATAAGAAACATCAAAATCGAAAATTTGAAAAAATTCCAAAAAAAATCGGAACGAGATGGACTTTCCGGAATTATTTCCGGGAAATCTGTAAGAGCTACGGAATTTTGTGCTCCGGTTCTCGAAGAGACAAATGAAAGTTCTACATGAGTTCAGCATAACTGTATTTCTAACAAGTTTATTTCCGAAGCTAGGGTCGTCTTAACTTGACGCCAAACATCGAACGCAGAGTTTCTAAGAAAAAAACGGTTTTATTTTTTTTATGGAGAACTGTTAGAAATTTTAGGAACTTCTCTGGAACTTTTTTACTCTGTTTCACGTTTCCCTTCCCTCTGAAAAATCTCAAATTTTTAACTCATACCACTTCGGAGCTACAGGTCGCTGATCACGGTGAAAAAAAAACAAAAAAAAAAAAAAAAAACTACGAAAGCAGTAGTGTTGCTCCGCAACACAATTAAAGCGAAATTTGCATATTTATTTATTTGGCTAAATGGCTTTCCCATTATTTTGATCGAATGATTTTGAGAAAAAAGGAGGGGGATGAGGCCTAGGTGCCCTCCAAATTTCTGGGTACTTAAAAAGGTAACTTGAACTTTTAGTTTTTTACGAACGTTTTCATTAGTAAAAGATATACATAACTTACGAATTAACTTACGTAACAAACTTCTATATTCGTATGTTTTTATTACGTATATGAGAGGGTTCGCCCACTCGTCAATACCTCGCTCTTTACACTAAAGATTAAATTTTGTCCCCTGAATCACAAAGGCCATAGAATAAACAGCTAAAATCCCACGGGGACCGTGGGGGAGTAAGTCGTCCCCAAAGACATAGTTATAAGGTTTTTCGACTATGCTGAATAAAATGGCATATAATAAGATTATATGACTTTTATGGGGCGTTTCCCCCTATTTTCTAAAATAGGGCAAATTTTCTCAGGCTCGTAACTTCTGACGGGTGAGACTAAACTTCATGAAACTTATATATTTAAAATCAGCACTAAAATGCAATTCTTTTGATGTAACTATTGGTATCAAAATTCCCTTTTTAGAGTTTTGGTTACTATTGAGCCGGGTCACTCCTTACTACTGTTCGTTACCACGAACTGTTTGATATTTCACACTTATTTCAAATACATTTGCTGCTGATTTCTAAATGGTAGAACTGATTTAATTTATCTCCGCAAGTCATACATGCAGGATGTCACTCTTGTCTTTCACAAATGCGCTTTGAAGGTCAATTTCTTAAGGTTTAATGGAAAAGGTGGTCGTATAAGCTTTGGAGGAGGCTCATTCGACCGAAAATCAAAAGCTCTAGTTCCTTTTTTAAGATTCAAAAGTGATCGGAGGAAAATTAACACCTCTACGTCATTTTTCACCAAACGCATCCAATCAAATTTTGAGATAGCCATTTCAATCAAAATAGTCAAAAGTTCAAATAACTATGCCAACGGGGTTAATAGCCCCTCCCTCAAAAAACATCAAAAAGAACAATAGGGAGCTCTTTTCGTAACACAGTAGATTTGTAACAAATCTTTTACCTCCCTCAACAGCTCACAGCAAGGGTTGTGAGCTAAGCAAGTTGTCCAATATTTTCAACTCAACTTTTTTTTTATTCAACTCAAAAAATACACAAACAAAATTATGCCCCAAGAGAGAGCAGAGCTCGTAAGAGCTTCAGTTAAGGTTTTTATAGAAGGAGTGGTCGTATAAACTGGGAGGAGACTTATTTGATTCGAAATCGAAAGTTCTAGTTCTCTTTTTAAGAGAAAAAGTTTTCAAAGGTTAACCAGACCCCACCCCACCCCCTCACACCCTTTCTTCCTATATGAATCCGATCAAAATTTTGAAATCACGATTTTGCTCAAAATAGTCCAAAGACCTAGAAAATATGCCTACAACGCTGACAAAAACCCCCATAGGCCCTGGGACAAGGACTACAAGTTATGCAAGTTCCCCATTGTTGGCCTATAAGGATTTAATGAAAGAGATGGTCTTATAAATTTTGGAAGAGGATCATTCGGTTGAAAATGAAAAGTTCTAGTTCCCCTTATAAGGATCAAAAATGAACGGAGGAAAATTAACGCCCTCACGCCATTTTTACCCCAAATACATGCGATTAAATTTCTTAGATAATATTTTTGTTCAAAATAGTCCAAAGTTAGCATAACTATGTCCCTGGGGTTGACAACCCCTATTACTCTTTGCAAGGGCTGTTAGCTATGCAGGTTGGCCATCGTTAACATATAAGGTATTTTTATAGGCAGCGCAATAGCGCTGCCGAAGAAAAAATCGATCAGCCCACAATATACTATTTATTTATTTAATTTTTTTCACCAAAGCAAATGGCGTAGAAGAAGTTGTCATAGAAACCGAAAAAGGACCTCAATTGATCGGACGTTGAAAATTTTAGTGCCCTTTTTCAGATTCAAAAGCATTGGAGGGCAACCAGCCCGCTCCCATGTACATTATTTTTCCAAACCCACCCAATCAAAATTCGAGATAGCCAATAGTTCAGTATAGTTGAAAAGTCCAGTAAATATTCCTTCAAGGATATAGACCCCCCCACCCACAGCTCTTACAAGGGTTATAAGCTAAGCTAGTTGCCCATTGTTAACATATAAGGGTTTTTTGAGGAAGGGATGGTCGTATAAACATCGGGAGGATCCTTCAAATGGAAATCAGAAGTTCTAGTGCCCTTTTGAAGAGTCAAAATTATTGGAGGACAACTAGCCCCCCACCACCCTCTCTTTTCTCCAAACGCATCTAATCGAAATTTGGTATGCCATTTTGTTCAAAATAGTTCAAAAACAACGCCTCCAGGGTTTACACAAACCCCAAGAGTCTGGGTCTCCTACTGCCTCAGGGTGGGCATGTTTGACCTTCATTCCAAAAAGACAAAGGAAATTCAGGTGAGTCTTTTAGATGATGTTGAGGGGAGCGTTGAACTAAATCAAAGCACGTTATGTGCATACGGGTTGTCAAAAATAACGTAACTCAAGAATGACCGCAGTATATTAATTCTGAACTTTCAGGAAATGACAAGGGGGATGCTCAATAGATCAAAAATGTAAAATTTGCACACTGTTAATACTACAGCTACTACTTAATACTCACTACTACTACAGCTCTACTACTACAACTACAACTACTACCACTGAAATTACTGCTTCTATAGCGAGTACCAAGGCTGAGCACATTGAAATGGACACCCGAGGAATTTTTGCTTCAGACCCTCCTCCTACAGTTCACCTAAAAGTTAAATTTCACTCGTAAAAAAGTTACAAAATGCTAATAAAATTTTTTTACACGTTTTACAAATTTTTTTTTCAGAGTCTCCCTGGAACAGAACATCCAAATCAAAGCATCCAGAGTGAAGGGCGTTACCGGGCTTTAGCCCGCCCCCCCTCTTACTCAAAGATTCAGTTCTACTCATAAAAAAGCTACAAAAATACATATAAACAAATTTCGATACGTTTTGTAAAGTTTTTTGCAAACATATCACCCCCCCCCCCTCTGTACAAAAAAAGCAAATCATACCTCCTCCCGCAAAAAAATAGAGATATGGCCTTGTAAAAAATTAAATTCCAAAAAAACATATATATTGTTTTCAATGAAATACAGTTTAGAATCTGTAAAACGAAAGAAAAGCAAATGAAAGCACCACTTTATTTTTGTAAACATTGATTAGTCCTGGGACGTCATTTTTTTGTTGTGTTGTTGTTAATGTTACAACAAATAAAACCTAAATTAATTTTTGAATTAATTATGAGCAAATGAATTTTCAAATGGGAATAAATCTATTTATTTAGACAGTACAAAAAAAAAACACAAAAAAAAAACAGGTGCAAAAGTCCAGATATTTCGATCACATATACAGCAACAGTCTTCAGTAGAATTACTAAAATAATATAATTGAAACTAGCATATTTATACACAACAAAATAAACATTTTTTCGGGTCGTCCACAAAATGATGAACTTCCGGATTATTCACTAGATTATTTTCAGAGAGAGTTCAATGACAAAGTTCATTCAAAGTCTTGATGTTTCCATCTTTGATCTTTCTCAAAAGTGATCTTTCCATATCTTCTAATTACAAATTTAGTCTCCTTTTAATACCTGTTTCTTTTCAATGTCTAAATAAAATGAGCAGAAATAAAGTCAAATAATCTTCCAAGCTTGAAACTACTAGTAATTACCATCAATAAATAAATGAAGCACAAAATGAAAATAATTTACAATAAATAAAATATCCGTTTTCAAAATGAGCAGAAATTAGCGTGATTAGGGCTGACACCCCAGAGTGCCCTCTGAAAGCCAGAACGTAATTTGAACTTTGCTGAAAACAAAACACATTTCATATGTTTTCTTTTTTTTAACTAAATTACTATAATTTTTCTTAAGCAAAAGTTATCAAGAATTTATTATAATAAGTTATCAAGAATTTAATTTAAGTAAAAGTTATTAAGAAGTTATTAAGATGGCAAGGGGGTGGCATCGTTTTTTTGGCATAGTTTACAACCTTTGCCCCCTGACACCTGGGATTGTATAAACCCTTGAGACATTGTTACATGATGTTTAAACTATTCTGAACAAAATTATTATCTCAAAATTTTTCAGATACATTTGGAGAAAATAGGGGGTGGTGGGGGGAGGGTTTAGTCTTCCTCCGATAATTTTTGAGTCTCCAAAAGGGCACTAGAACTTCCGATTTTGAATTGAATGATCCCTCTCCGATGTTTATACGACCAACCCTTGCTCAAAACCTTATATGTTAACAATATCAGCTAGTATAGCTTATAACCCTTGTCCTGAGGGCTGTTTTTTTTTGGGGGGGGGGGACGACATCCCAATGATATAGTCATTGGACCTTTTAACTATCCTGAAAAACAGCACTATCTCAAAATTTTGATTTAATGTGTTTGGGAAATGATGGGCGTGAGGAGGGCGCTGGTTGCCCTCCAATCAATTCTGAATCTTAAAAAGGGCACAAGAACATTCCGTTTCCAATCGACTGAGTTCTGTTCGAAGTTTCTACGGCAACTATTTCTATACGAAGTGCCTTGGTAAAAAAAAGAAGAAAAATAATGCATTATGCCCACATTGCTCTTTACTTAGGCAGCGGTGTGTCAAAGTTCGCTAGTTGAATTAAGTGGCACCTATTTCCCTCGGATTGTGCACACAATCTTCTCCTCAAAGATATTTCTGTTTAGACTTTACGAGTGTTTTGATTAAAATATCGACCTCAAAATTCAACAAAATAACTAAAGAAAACAAGATCAGAAGATCAATTTGACTCGTCAAACAAAAGAAGACCACACAAACTGCGGTACCTCATCCTCCCCTACCAATAATTAAGTCCTTATTTTTTTTTCAAATTACTGTGGATGTTCCGCAGTGGCGGAGTCAAAGGACCTCAAATAATCAGAACTTGCTGATTATTTATTATATTGTCAAAATAATATCCCATTTTTTACTGTAGGTGACCAAAGAGTTTGTGGAAAATACAAAAAGTGGAACAGTATTTATTACAACTGATAATCCGCTTGATGATGAGAGATTTGTACCGCCAAAGGATGCTACTCAAGTGCTAATTGATGCTGTGGTTAAATCTGGATATTCAGTAATAGTAACTACTAGTGACCCAAGGTTGCGAGAGCATAGACCTCGTCCAGGGGTTCTTTATTTGAGAAACCCTTCTCGAATTGATATATTAGGTAAGTCATGGTCTAGCCATGGAGTTAGTGAAATTTCATATTCACTAGGACTATACTTTCAAAATAGGACGTCAGTACATGAAAGTGTATGGGGTAAGAATTATTTTTTAAAATGGAAGAGCAATTCTATCTTTTCAACATAAATGCAAAAAAAAGGTATTTTTCAAGCTTGGGTGGAGGGGGTTAAAAAATAATTCAGGGAGCTATTCCCCCGCCAAATTAACGCCCTTGTTCAAAGCTGTCTCAATAAGTTAGGTTGATAAATATTTGTTTCACCTTTAAAAGGCAATGACTTTATGCTGTGTCCAATTTATGAACCATACTATAAGTAGCTTCCATTGTGAAAATAGAAGGTTGTATTTTCATTCAAGAAAGGTCACAACAAACTAACAATACTAACACGCTCCTATTTCTTTTAAGGTTTAATTATGGGGAGATTTAAAATACAGACAGATTCAACAAATGATATTTTTTTTAATTACTGGGAAAGAGAAAAAAAATGATATTCAGGGGTAACATGGAATAAAAGGGCCAAATCACTAATTATTCAGCTATTTTTGACTTGATCAGTCGTATAAAATAATTACTAAACATAGTTTTGTTGTTCATTTTGGTCTGTTTTCTTTTTATAATTATTACACAAAAAAAACAAGTTTTTTTAAATGAAAGTAAGGAGCGACATTAAAACTTAAAACGAACAGAAATTACTCCGTATATGAAAGGGACTTTTCCTCCTCAACGCCCCGCTGTGTACGCTAAAGTTTGACTCTTTCTCTAACTCTACCTTTGAAACAGTAAAAAACTTTAGCGTAAAGAGCGGGGCGTTGAGGAGGAAAAGCCCCTTTCATATATGGAATATTTCTGTTTGTTTCAAGTTTTAATGTCGCTTCTTACTTTCATTTAAAAAAACTTTTTTTTTTGTTTAATTTCTGGACGTTTTTGAATTAATGCATTTTTTTTTATCTTGGCTCTCAGCGCATAAATAATTAAAACGAAATCTGCATATTAATTTTTTTGGGCTAAATGGCTTTTCCATAGTTTTAATTGGAAGATTTTGAGAAAAAAGGAGCGAGAGAGGAGGCATAGTTGCCCTCCAATTTTTGATTACTTAAAAAGGCAACTATAACTTTTTTTTTTTTACGAACGTTTTCATAAGTAAAAAATATACGTAACTTACGAATTAACTTACGTAGCGAACTTCTATATTGGTATGTTTTTATTGCGTATATGAGGGGGCTCACCCCTCGTCGATACCTCGCTCTTTACACTAAAGCTTAAATTTTGTCCCAATTCCTTAAGAATGACCCCTGAATCACAAAGGCCGTAGAATAAATAACTGAAATTACTAAAAATATTTTAGCGTAAAGAGCGAGGTATTACGAGGAGGTAAACCCCTCATATGCGTAATAATTTCTATTCGTTTTAAGTTTTAATGCTACTCCTCACTTTCAGTAGAAAAACTTTTCATATTTATTTTTGTACTTTTTTTAAAATAACGCTAGAAAATCCTGCGCCCCCTCCATTGAAAGTCTCTTCCCCATGAGAAGTTCCTCCATGGAAAGATCCTCCCACGTAGCCCCCCCTCAACTCTCCCCTCAAACCAAAAAAATACCCCTGAAAACGTCTGTACACATACCAGTAACCTTTACTATATGTAAACACAGGTCAAAGTTTGTAACTTGCAGCCCCTCGGGAGTAAGTCGTCCCCAAAGACATAGTTATTAGGTTTTTCGATTATGGTGAATAAAATGGCTACCTCAGAATTTCGATCCGTTGATTTTGGGGAAAAAATGAGCATGGGAGGGGGCCTAGGTGCCCTCCAATTTTTGGTCACTTAAAAATGGCACAAGAACTTTTAATTTCCGTTAGAATGAGCCCTTTCGCAACATTCTAGGACCACTGAGTCGATACGATCACCCCCGGGGAAAAAAACAAGTAAACACGCATCCGTGATTTGTCTTCTGGCAAAAAGTGCGAAATTCCACGTTGTTGAAGATAGGGGCTTGAAACTTCTACAATAAGGTTTTCTGATACGCTGAATCTGATGGTGCGATTTTCGTTAAGATCGTATGACTTTTAGGGGGTATTTCCCCCTATTTTCTAAAATGAGGCAAATTTTCTGAGGCTCGTAACTTTTGACGGAGACTAATCTGATGAAACATATATATTTAAAATCAGCATTAAAATGCGATTCTTTTGATGTAACTATTGGCATCAAAATTCCATTTTTTAGAGTTTTGGTTACTATTGACCTGGGTCGCTCCTTACTACAGTTCGTTACAACGAACTGTTTAATGACACTTTTATTCTTTGTCTTCACTGTAAGCGCTTGAGCTATCGTGAATACGAGCATTGTTTTTAATTGTGTTACTGATTTTCATATTTTCTACAATTTTATTGCAAAATATTCGAGTTTTTCAACATAGGACAAAAGTCCTATTAACAGCTATTTTTGTGAACTTTGCATAGAGATGGCCCATATCTTCAGACGAAGACCAAGCCTCTCAAAAATTTTAATGGGTAATAGTAGCATTGGTGCAGCGGGTTTCGGTATCAATTTAATCTAGACTAGGCCTCGCGGGTTAAAATTTGAATCATAAAAACGTATTTTCTTCATGTTTTCTATAATTTCGTTGCAAAAACTTGTAATGTAAATCATGTGCATGTAAATGTTGGTCATGCTGTGGGAATTCTGATATTAATAGTAATAGCTTTTTGATGTCTAAAAATTGTCTCAGATACCCAAAAGAATTCTTTTGTATTCACTTTTATGCCTATTATATTTCTAACATTAGTACTTGCTAACACCCTAAACTTCACCAGAAGTGCAAATATTTCTGAGTCTCTTCAAACTGTTCCATCTACTTGAAAGATTTTCTATTAGTAGTAAAACTATTTCAACTTGCTTTGTTTTTTAAAGTCCTTGATAAACTCCAATATATTATCACATTCCAAAGTAACTGAAAAGACTTGAATAGCGGTTCAGGGTTATTGACTATTCAAAAGAAGTGATTTAAGGAAGAATTGTGGTTTAGAGACTTTTAACTATCTTGGACAGTAGATGAGTTAGGAAAGAAAATTTTCAGGAATGAATCTAGAGTTAAAATCAGGCCCCACGTCGTTGTTTTCAAGATCAAAAGAATTATGACGTTTGTCAAACAATAGATGGCGTTGGTGAATTTTATCTCGTTTTTATTCTTAGAGCCAGCTTCCAATCTAACCAGATTCCCATTCTCTTTGGAAGCACGCTATTAACTTATATACTACTATACGCTCTCACGAGTACAGCTTTTTGGCATTTTCGTTCTATAAAAAGGGATTAACGAATATTTATCCCTATTTCTAGGTCATCCTAAGACACGACTCCTCATTTCTTGCTGTTCATTCACAGAAACATTCGAAGCTCTATACTATGGCGTCCCTATTATATGTTTGCCTACAACTGCAGCGCAAAAGCTAGCTTCAAAAAGAGCGGCTGTGTTGGGAGCAGGAGAAATATTGCAGTGGAGCCAACTTTTCCAACCAGAAGCACACAACGTCACACAAAGATTAGTAACAAGTCTTATCAAGGATAAAAAGTAGGTTATTAATAACAACTTCGACAAAAGCATTTCATAGAAAGGATAAAAGGTACAAGGATTAATAGGAAGCACCAGGGGTAACTCTCTCCCCCCCCCTCATGAGAGGCAAGAACATAATTTTAACAAGCCTCAAATTTATCAGTTTATGACATTTTGATGTTCTTGTATAGACTACGTGAATCTTTAGGAGCTAATGGAGCTAATTCTCACGAGTGAATATTACCTACAGAGCGAAACGAATTAGTCCATGAGCCCCAAGGGCAGTAGGACAAGGTCAGTGTTCTGATTGGTTGAACTGTTAGTTCATATTTGTTATATACTTTTTGTTTCCTCTTTCAGGCTTCAGGCCGAATAATTATTCAATAAATACAGAATACAGACCTCACCCCGCTGCCCGCAGGGCTCATGGACTAAATCGCTTCGCTCTATAGGTAATATTCACTCGCGAGAATCACTATTCAACCAAACTTGTTTCACCAAGGCCTTCCCACAGCCAAAATATGTTTTAAAACAAATTTAATCTCGAACTGAAAAACTATATAATCTCCGTTATGCCGGAAGGCATTTCTTCAAATCAACGGAACATAATATTTAACTAATCGCTCTGATTCACCGGTTCACTGGCTAGTTTCAACTCAAAAGTTAAAGTGGATAATTAGCATTAATGAATGCGTAACTTCTTAATTATCTTTCGACTTACTACTATACAGAAATTACCAGTGATGACTGGAAATATTATTTAAAATATAATTTCATTCATATTGTACAACCCCAGCATTTCCTTCGGCTTCAAAACCCTGCCCACTTTACGCATTTTTAGTTTGTTGAAGGGGGATTTTAGAAAGCTAAAAAATGGATGCGCTTCTAAAATTAGCATTTAAATGCTCTAAACTGAAAACTAAACATTTACCCTCTATTTTAACTAGGCAGAACTAACCAGTCAGATAAACTTACCTAATAAAAAGAACAGGCGCAAACCTGTTACAATTGTCTACGAAAAAAGAAACTAGAAAGTATGTCAATGTCCATAAAATTATCAAGGTTTATTTTAGATGAATTCAGATGTAGTCTATTTACTATTAATATTGGCAGACTATCCCGTTTGCTGATGACCCAGTTGAAGACCGAGCCGTGTCTTGGAGGCTAGCGCGGCTGGATAATTTGCCAGCTTTGATCCAGTCTTTTACTTTGATTTGGCAAACTTATTCATATTTGAATCGTAATGGGGATACTGTAATTAATTTTTCCTCGGGCGTCACTGTCCAGCCCTTGGAATGGCTTTGGTTGAAGAAATTCCTTCTTTTGGCGAGTTGAAAAAACGTCTACCTTGGAGTTGTGGCCCCGTAGACTTGATGTACTAAACTGTAGCATGTCGGAGGGTGCGATGTCATCATAAGATACTCCATTACAAAGTTCCAAATTGGAGGCTCCGTAGCCGTTTTTCATTAGGGAGTTGGGATAAAATTTGGACAGAATTTTTTCATACTGCGTTATATTCATTGAAACATAAAATCACAAAGAAAGGAAGAAAACGAGGACAATAATGATATATGCGTTCAACCGAGTCAATGTTCTTACCGTAGACCTTGTAATTCCTTATCGAGGAACTTGAATGATCTACGAAAGATCCTGACTGATCATCAGCGTTTTCTTAATTAATACCTCGCAGTGGCTGAAGAAACTCAGCTTGGGTCTTCAAGGCTCAAAAGTCACGCTCTTCAAGACTAGGTGTTAAGAGTTTTTACAAAAAATTCATAAGTTGTGTTTATTCTTGTGGGGCCAATTTGTGCGTGGTAGGACATCCTATTATTAATTTCCATCAACCAAGTTGCCACCCACCTCTCAACTATCTCAAATCCTTCTTAAGAATGCTCTATATTGATTTTCAAATGTGGAAATAATCCGCAATAGCTTCGTGTCGCCGACGGATAACAAGACACTGCAATCAACGTCATCTACAAGGCCGTTTGTGTAGATGTTAAAAAGAGAGGCCTTAGTACAGATTCTTCTGGCACGCCAATGATTGCATCGATTTGGTTTCACTTTTTCCCCTATTCACTGGCACTACTTATTTTCTCCCGGTCAAAAAACTTTAGATCCAGGGAATGATGTTAGTCATTTCCTCATTCGTTATACCAAGCGTAGCTTTTAATTTTTTTTATTACTGTAGTCTGTCGTGAATAATCTTTTCAAGGCTTTCTTGAGATCAAAGCAAATGACTTTGATTTGTACGCCTTGATCCGTGTCTGTTGTCCATTCATAAATCCCTAGTAGAAGCTGGAACTCTTGGGACTTTTTCTGAGAATACCGGATTGTTCGTGCGACTACTTATTATTAGCTAACATAAATTTAACCGTATTGTCAGCTGTAAGAGTTTCTAGTACCTTGCATAGAACTGAGGTCAGACTAATTGGTATGTAATTCCTAGAATCTTCTTGTCACCACTTTTAAATATCGGAAAATTAGGATCTTCTTCCTGACTACTGACAGTTGGGCTAACTCAAGGGACCTTCAGTAAATAAAGGTAATTGACTCGACAGTGTCTTCAGATAACTCTTTAAGCATCCTTGCATGGAGACAATCGGGACCAAGGATTTATTCAGATTCATATCTTTCAGTTTTTGAGCACATTTGAGTTATGTGAATGTCACAGATTTGTCTTGTGGTTCCAAACTTTGGGATTTGCGAGTCCCAGCAGCCAGAATTCGGCTCAAGCGAAGATAAAACGGCGACGTTTGATAACGGAAAGATCGATCAAGTGGATAGCCTCACTTATCTGGATAGTAATACTAGTAAGGACGGTGGGTGCAATGAAGATGCTAAAAGTAGAATAGCCAAGGTCAAGGGTGTTTTTTTCGTAATTGAAAAAGTTTGGAAGAAAAGGAAGATAAGTCTGCGAACCAACATTATAATATTAGAAGCTAAACTAATGACACTGATCAAGTATGATTCAGAAGCATGGGTGATCCGAAAAAATACGGAGGAACATTTTCTAGATGTTTTCCAGAGAAATTGTCTACGGACTGTTTTGGGTACTCGACTGACCGTGTTTCTAATACTGGACTGTACTAAAAGTGTGGTTCAATCCCGCCTTCTTTGGCTATAATGAGAGAAAGGTTGAGATGATTAATGCACGTTCTGCGGATTAAGGATGACATATGGCCAATGAATGTCCTTTTCGGCTAAACGTCTAGGGCTAAACTTAAAGCAGGTTGTCCTTGGTTGGGGTGGGAGGCTGTCATAAGGAAAGATTTAAGGAAAATAGGAACTTCTTGGGAGAGTGTAAAGAGAGACGCTTCATATGGATTGAGATGGACAAGGAGCGTGCGCAGCTATGTCAGCCTCAGGTGGCTTGGTTCTGTGATGAGTTGTTAGTAGTAGTGGTACTTTAAAATTATTGCAATCCTACAGCCACTGTTAACGTACAGTAGCTGAAAGGCATAGTCATCAGTGCTATTTTATGTGAAAGCCATGAATCTGTTCTTTTTCTTTAAATTATAAAGCAAGAAAAAACATGTCTTATTGTAAATGATAGGGACATTAGTAAAAAGAATTTTATAAATGAACTAGCTTACTCGTCGTTCGTTACTGTGTGACTGAAATTCTCAAGAAAGAGAACTATAGGAAAATCCCCCCCACGAAAAATTTCCCCACACATAATAAGGATAGCATTTTCAAATTTAAAAATATAATATTTGAAAATCCCCCCGCAGAAACTTATTCCCTGAAAAACTCTCCCTGACAATTCCCCCAGGAAAATTTCCTCCACAAATGAAATATTAATCGTATTTTTCAATTCAAAGGCATTTGAAAAAAATAGGCTAGGATTACTGACTCTTCCGTCGAGTGTTGTTGAATAATTAGGCTAATATCGAGAAAGTGTGAATAATGTCAACTTTAGAAGCTGTCAATTATTTATGTTCGGGGTTCTCTAATTTCAGTCAACGTGAAAAGTATTCGAAAGATAAAGAGAGCCTTGGGGCGGGGGATTTTTACACACTTAAATTTTCGCAAGAGTGTGCTCAACAACTTTTTAGAGTTTCCTGGTGATCGAACGAGCAGTGTATTAATGCATACAGTATAAAATAAAGTATATAATCTACTCCATGTACCTTCATATTCACTGTGGAATTCCTCAAGGAACTTTGCTGAGACTACTTTTATCCCTACCAGCGGTTATGATATGGTTATGAGTTTTCTCAAAGATGGGAATGTGTGGATGACTTGTCGATCCTCAAGGTTGGCCTGTATCATAGAAATGAGACCCCTTTGAAATCCTAGCCCTGTTTTGGATGAAGCTAAGAATCCAAAAATCTCTACTTTTTTGTAAATTGATGCCCCAGATTTGTCATACTGGCTATTTTAAAATACTTTGACTAGGCTTATGGCTATGGTGCTTATGGTTATGGACTAGGCTTATGGTGAGAGCGCATACGTTCAATCTTTTTTATCACAGAACCTATAATTATTTTTTTTCCGTCAGGTACAGAGAAGCATTGCGGCACATTTCCACGGACGTTCGAGACAGGCCACTAACTCCATTGGACGTTTTTATCTACTGGGTCAATTATGCAATCCGTCATAAAGGACATACACACTTGCGATCAGAGACGACAAAGAAGCTATCGCTCGTTTCCTACTATATGATAGATGTTGTAGCTCTTGTAGCGTTGCTTATTTTTATAATTTTCACTACTTTGACCATATTTGGAATTGTTTGGGTAAAATATTATATTTCCAATGCTGCCAAATTACAGAAAAAACACAATGAATAGTAATTTGTTACATATATTTTTGAGTTTTAAGCATTAATAAATATTTATTTGAAAGTACTTATGCTTGAAATTTTCGAGAAATATCCTTCATTGATATTAAGCTTTATATTTGCATATATGAGGGAGGGATATACCCTCCTCCTGAGATTAGTCTAGAGACCCCCCTCCTTCCAAGAAAATAAAAAATAAAGGCAAAAATACCACTTTCCGATTTTGACCTCGCCTCCCAAGAACCTTATGACACCCCCCCCAAGGATCAGAGCAGGTTGGACACGTCATGCAGCTTTGTGAAATAACTTATGTAAGGCATGATGTCTCACTCAAATTAAAACAGGAAGGGTGTTATTAGGCTAACTCCACCCAACTGGAAGCTTCACGTTATTAACATGGAAAGTATTGAAACGTTGTAAAAATAGATAATCTTCGAAAACTCGTCTAAAAAGGTTTTAGTCTCAGCAACAACGAAGAATTTCAGCAATTGGTAGCATCCTAGTGGTCCGATCTTTTTTTCCTTCTACTTCTTTCTGTTTCTTTTCACAGTTTTGAAATAACTAAGATAGAAAGGTCAAAATCCCATAATTTAATGCGAATATTTAGTAAATTAAGAAACTTTGTGCATCAATGTTTTCAGCAGAGTAAAAATTCAGACGTATAGCAAGTTCTTCTTCAATGATGCTTGAGTCTCTTCATCCTCATGGAGTGATTCATCCTAATATCATACCGTTTTCTGAGAGGCTTAAATTCACGAATCAAAAGAATTTTTATCTTGAGATAGGGGTGAAGAGGGTTTTAAAAAGCTTTCCTTTGTCAGGAAGTAGCAAATGTTCCAATATTATTAAATCATATAATACAAACTGCAACAATAATCAATAAAAATGGGGTTACACACTGATCAAACAACTCCTTATTACACTACTCCCAATACATCCAACTCTCCACTCCACAACTTGGAACCACATAACTGTGTATTCCTGCAACTCTCAGCCAAAGACAGACCCCTACTCTGCAACCACTCAAATCACCACCAGGCATTTAATTTGAAAAAAAAATTCATCAGTCTTATGACACATCAATTTAACTTTTATACTGGGCTATGATTCCAATGCCAAATTACTGAAAATTCCTAACATAGAATAGATTTTGGACATTATGCTGTATAGAGAAAAAAAATTTCGGATGTACGGTTTAGCTAAGAGCTAGTCATTTATAGGTTATTATTCTAGATTAATTAAAAAAATTTCCACAGAACAAGTTCTTCAAAGAAAAGTAAAGAGCTCCATTAACCCAAGAATGAACAAAAATAAAGTCAAATAATCTTCCAAGCGTAAAAATACCAGACATCACTATCAATAAATAAATGAAACTAAAAACGAATAGAAATTACAATAGTTAAAAATTATTTAGCTCAATATCCACCAAAATATTCCTTAAAAGCTTCACCTTAAAAGCTTCACATAGCACCTTTGGTTTCCTCAACATACCCTTTAACACACACTGAAAGTTTCAGCTTAGTATATACCATCAACCATTCCTGAAGCATTTCTGATGCGTCCACTTGGGAACCTGGGTGGGCATGGCATGTTTCGATTTATTTTCATACAGTTTCTATATATACCAAATTTATCGCCTTAATATCCTTAGTTTTAGCAGTAGTAGTAGTAGTAGTAGCTGTAGAATTAATTGTAGTAGCCTAAGGTTTAGTGGCAGTAGTAGTAACAAAAGTAGTAATAATAGTAGCAGTAGCAGTAGCATTAGAATGCAAATATTTTCTTTTGGTTAGTTCAACATCCCTCACAACAAGCCTTGTTCATTTCAACATCACACACAAAAGTGTTCCTAAGATATTGCTGCTACATCTTTTTGACAACCTGCATACAGAGGGCGCGTTCTGATTCAGTTCATTTCCCCCTCAAAATTTCTTTAAAATTTCACCTTCATGCTCTTAGGCATAGATGTAATAGTAGTCACAATAGTGGTACTGATATTACTAGCAATTAACTAAAAAAAAAACTTTCCGAAAAAGAAGTTTTCTACAGAAAAATAAAGGCTATATTAAACTTAAGATCAGAAGAAATAGAAACCAACAATAACTCAAACTGAAAACAACCAGAAATTACTATTAAAGAAAAAATTAAACCCAAAACGAACAGAAATTAAATAAACAGGTACTAACATAAATAATTAAACAAATCTTAAAACGCGTAAAGCCTAAGTTGCATATGCAAATCAAGCTTAAAACGAAAAAAATATTTTGCTATGGAGGCATAAATGAAACCCAATACAAACATAAATTAAATAAACAATCATAGTAAACAAACAAACAATAGTTATTAATATAACAGAGTAAATGAATCTTGAATAATTGAGTAAATAAAACAAGTGAAACTTAAATTGAATGTTCAAATCCAGCTTGAAACGAAAAAAAAATTTCTACAATGAAGAGTTTGCGTTTTGTCTCCTTCTTTCACTATAAAAGTCTAAAACCTACCTGTTGTATGTTTTTTGCTATGACTGTTTATTTTATTTTCGGCTCGTTTTGGGTTTCATATATTCTTTAATAGTAATTTCTGGTTATTTTGAGTAAATCCTGGTCTGGTTTCACTGAAATTTTCATTTTATTTTCAATGTTTCAAAAAAAACAGAAGAAAATATTTTGTAATGTAATTCCTTTTAGTAAAGCACCAAACATGTATTAGGCCTTACACTTTTACCATTAGAGATACGGGCAGTAACCATACTTTTGTTTGTAGTGAAGACACCATTCAGTAGAAGTACATAACCCCTACTCTTTGAAAACGACCACGGTCTAGCAACCAATCCTCAATCCAATTCTCACTTGTGTTAGAGCTCTATTCTTTTAATTATTATAATAAAAAGGTAAACTAATTTTGCAGAACTTTGTAGCCACTTAAGTAAGAGAATTGGTTATTTAAGTAAGAGAATGATATTTTTACCGTTAGGAAAATGGGCATTAGCAATACCCTTGTTTGTAGTGAAGACACCATTCATTAGAAGTACATAACCCCAATTCTTTCGGAAAGAAGATGTCCTTTGGGAAAGTGGGGCATTGGCTAGTTGGTCATTGATCATTTTTGACTCTTAGAAGAGTCATAAGTTTCGATTTCCAATTGAATGAGCCCCCTCAAAAGTTAATAGGACCACCCCTTCAACAGCACATTAATGACAAATAATGGACAACTTATATAAGTTGCAATCCTGCCCCAGGGGCAAGGGAAAATTTCCTCAGCCCTTAAGTTATAGTAATCCTAGTGTACCCAATTATTTAGCTTGGGACAAGGTCAGTGGCGTGACTCTGTAAGCTCAGCCAGAGTCGACCCAGCTCTAAATGGGTACATGGAGAAATCTGGGGAAGGTAAACAGGAAGGGTGTGCGAAAGCACAGGATGGTTGTCCCCCATCCCCCATTGCACTTCCTGGCTGAAGGGCCAAGAAACGGAGATCAGGACTGCCAGTAGGGACTGTAAAGTCCAATGCCGTATTCTTTTTTTAAGTTATAGTAATTGGAATTTTGGACTTTTTCAACAAAGTGGCAATTTCAAAATTTTGATAAGAAGCATTTGGAGAAAAAAGCACAAGGGAAGGGAGGGAGCCTGTTACTTTTTGATCACTTTTAATTCTTAAGAACTTAAAACTTACATAAGTTACAATTTTTGTCCAAGTGCTATGGAGGATTTCTCAACTGCTAATTTATAGTAATTTGACTTTTGAACTATTTTAAACAAAATAACTATCTCAAAATTTTTATTAGATGTATTTAGGAAAAAGGCGTGGGTGAGGGGGTAGAACCCTCTGATCACTTTTGATGACTACTGAAAAAGTAACTAGAACTTTCGATTTCCAATCAAACAAGCCATCTCTGAAGTTTATACAACCACCTCTTACATAGAACCTTTTACATTCCACTTGCCCCCGGGCTTTCAGGGGAAGTGTCGATCCCGGATTTTTGTTATTTGATGTTTAAACTATTTTGAACAAAATAGCTATTCAAAATTTTGATTGGATACGTTTGGGGGAAAATGACTTTGGGGGTCGTTGAAGTTACACCAAAAAGGGAATTGCAGCCTCTAGATAACGATTTGTGGTTGGAAAAAGAGAGTGGAGGCTCTAACTACCTACCGAGTGGGATTGAAGGTCGTAGATAGGATTTGTCATCAGAAAAAAACTAAGAGAACCCCCCTAAGGAACCCCCACCATATACGGAATAAAATCTGAATGTTTTCAGTTTCAATGTTGCATCGTATTTTCAGTAATTTAAATTTTCTTTCGTTTTCCCGTTGAGTTGCCCTCTGATTACTCACAGTTGCCCTCCAATCACTTTTGACTCTTGAGAAGGGCACTAAAAATTCTGATTTACAATTGAATAAGCTTCCTCCAAAGTTTATATGACCATACATTCCATGAAAACTTTATATGTCCCCAAGGCACATTGTCTCCGGATTCTGGGGATGGTGGCTTTTTTATCCCTGGAGTTTTTGTTATAGTATCTTTGGTCTATTTTGTTATAGTATCTTTGGTCTATTTTGAACAAAATGGCTATATAAAAAATTCGATTGGATGCATTTGAGAAAAAAAGGTTGGGAGGGAGGGGGACTAGTTGCCATAGGATCATTTTTCACTCTTAAAAGGAGAATTAGAACTTTTAATTTCTAATCATTTGAGTCCACTCCAAAGTTTATACAACCACTTCTTCCACCTAAACCTTATATGCACCTGCAACATAAGTTGCAACCCTTCCCCTGGCTCTTTGTTATGTTGACAACGAAGATCTTGTTATCTTATTGTTGGACTATTTCAAACAAACTAAGAACCATATATTGCCCCAGAGCATAAATTACAACACCTACCCTGGGCCCTGGGGGGGGGGTGTTGACACCGAAGTTTTCTTAGCTGACCTTTGAACAATTTTTAACAGCATAGGTATCTCAAATTTTTTATTGAATGGGCTTGAGGAAAAAAGGGCATGGAGGGGCTAATTGCCCTTGGATCTCTTTTGACTCTTAAAAAGTGAATCAAAACTTTCAGTTTCCAATCAAATGAGCCTTCTCTGAAGTTTAAACTTCAGAGATTTGATTGGAACCTTCAATTTCCAATCGAATTAGCCCTCTCTACACAAGCTCTGCATCTCCAGGGTGACCAAGTGTATTTTATTTGTTATGCATATTATATTAATAAATTGAACTTGAACTCTGAACTTTATACAAGCAGCCCTTCCATGAGAACCATACATGTCCCCATGACACTTACAACACCTGTCCCCAGACCCTGGGAGGTTGTACTGACACTGGAGTTTTGTTATATGATCTTTGAGTTATTTTTAACCAAATAGCTATCTCAAATTTTGTAAAATGGTTAGCAGCATAAATAAATTTCCACACAAAGAAAGACTACATCATTTGAAACCGCCAATGCTGACATACCAAAGAAAAAGGGTTGATATGATTTTAACCAAAAAAATCCTTTCTAAAAACACCCCTCCTGGTCTCTTAGCACAGCCCTTGCATTCTGGTACTAGAGGACATTCAATGAGGCTCCCCATGTAACATTCCACAAGTAGACATAGAAGTCATTTCTTCAGCCAGAGTCATCAATCTGTGGAATCAATTGTCTGAGGAAACAGTTTCTGTAACTTCAACCAACCTGTTCAAATCCAACCTTGATAAAGAATGGCTCTGTCAGGAGTTCCTTTGCAATTGGGAAGCTGTAGAGTCCTCCACAAGAATCTAGATCAACAACCACAACCTACATCAAACGAATTTTTCCATCACTGGAGCATCACAAAGATGGAAAATCCTTATATCATTCTAAGCTGTGATTTAAGGTAATTTAAGATAATAATCTATTTGCTTGTAATTTTGAATGGATTTTGATTCTGTAAGATTTAATTTGTTATACTAAAATTTAATAAACTTTTGTAATGAAATATTATTTAGGATTATTTTATTAAATTGATCTGTTTGCAGGTTCACTGATTTGTGTTAAAAAATAGCATTGATATCAGTGGGACATATGAAGCAAAAACAACAATCATGGGCAACACTATAGCACTGGCTAAGTAAAGATACAGGATAAGTCAAAGTATTACACACAGATTGTGTAACATTATATAGTGACATATTATCCACATTTAAAATTTGAAAAAGCTAAATTTATTAACTTATTCATTGGGTACTGTTTAACAAAGAATAAAAAAGATATTCCCCTTCCTATCTTCATTTAAAAAAACAAATTCTATAAAAATTACACAAAACTTTTACTTGTGTAAATCAGGGTATGGAAGGTATTCTGAGGGGGGTTACATTGAATATTGTTTTTATGTCTATAATTCCCTTCACAAGCAAAGCTTAGTCTCCCAGTGCTGCATGACAAAACTGATAACAATAGAAAAAGAGAATGGATTGGTACCGCTTATACATGCACAAAAAACTTCGAAATTGTGAGAAAAATATGCATATTTTTTTTATTCACTTTATTCTAAACTCAGTAGACATTTTGTATAGCATGCTGGTGCAAAGATAAATGTCCCACAAGATGCACTGGCATTGTGTGAGATGCAACTAACTTCAGTCATAATTCTTAGCAAATTTATGTTAATTCTGTTTTTGGAGCTAGTTAAAAGAAATATTTAGAAAAACAGAAATAGAGAGAAGTCATCATAGTATTGTATACAGAGGCAGTCCTACACTTGTGGGTTAGTACATGAATCCAAAACATAAGGAAAAGGCTGTTATCAGTGCTTATTAGGCATTTCAAATACAAATAAGAAATTAGAGTTTCCATTAAAAACTGGAAGTACAAGTTAAATGATTCCTGGAGGTGATCTCCTTCTACCAAATTCTATGATGAAACTGCAGCTGATTTGACCTATCTACTTATATTACAAACTAGCTGTTGGGGTGGCACCTCGCGCCACCCCATCACCTAGTTAGTGGGGGCGCTTTGCCCCAGTCTGTAATTTCTCTTTGAGCATCCTGGTCGTCATTTATATTCCCTGTGTCCTGGTCGTCATTTGTGTCCTGGTCTGTAATTCATCTTTGAGTGTCCCAGTGGTCATTTATATCTCCTAGTCGTTATTTGTGTCCAAGTCTGTAATTTCTCTTTGAGTGTCCTGGTTTTTAGTTTTCTTTTTCTCCTTTATTTTTAGTTTTTTTCCCTTTTTTAGTATTTTTTTCTTTTTCAGCTTTTTTTAGTTTTTAGTTTTTTTTTCTTTTTAGTTTTGTTATTTGTGTCCCAGTGTCCCAGTCTGTAATTTCTCTTTGAGTGTCCCAGTCGTCATTTATATTCCCTGTGTCCCAGTTTTTAGTTTTCTTTTTCTCCTTTATTTTTCAGTTCATCATTTATATATCCCCCTGTGCCCCTGGCATCCCTGTTGTAGTTGTGTCCCTGTGTCCTGGTCATCATTTATATTCCGAGTATCCCAGTCATCATTTGTGTCCCAGTGTCCCAGTCTGTAATTTCTCTTTGAGCATCCTGGTCATCATTTATATTCCCTGTGTCCTGGTCATCATTTGTGTCCTGGTGTCCCGGTCTGTGATTTATCTTTGAGTTTCCCGGTTGTCATTTATATCTCCTGGTTGTTATTTGTGTCCCAGTGTCCCATTCTGTAATTTCTCTTTGAGTGTCCTGGTTGTCATTTATATTCCCTGTGTTCCGGTTTTTAGTTTTCTTTTTCTCCTTTGTTTTTCAGTTTTTGTCCTTTTTTTAGTTTTTTTTTTCTTTTTCAGTTTTTAGTTTTTTTTGTAGTTTTTACCTTTTTTTAGTTTTTTACCTTTTTTTAGTTTTTTTTCTTTTTTAGTTTTTTTTTGTATTTCCTTTTTAGTTTTTTTTTGTAGTTTTTACCTTTTTTAGTTTTTTTTTCTTTTAGTTTTTTTGTAGTTTTTACCTTTTTTAGTTTATTTTCTTCTTTTGTATTAATGCTAAAGCCAAGGTTCAAAACTGGAACCTCTCAGACCTAGAACCTGGAACATAATGCTTTACCAACTCAGCTACTTCAGCTTGAATACATTCGTTTTTGAATTGGTATATGATGAAATAATTCAGACGTCATATGTGGACAGACAGACAGACACACAAACAAACAACTTATTTTTATATATATAGATATCATTACAAAAAGCAGCTTGTGTTATTCTCTTTTTCAATGATTTTTTTTTATTCAGGAAATTATATTGACTATATATATGCCTTCTTATTCTTCCATGATTCCATCTCTGTCCTATTTGCAGATGTAGAGAGTGTATTCATTCCTACTTAGTTTTAAAACAAGAGAATCTAATATTGAACTGATCAATATTAGGAGGTAAGAGCATCTTAAATATCTGGGAAAAAATTGACCAGAGCAGATGTTGCAAAACCAGAAGCATAGAACCTTTTTTAATTAACTAAGGTCAGATTTTTACTTGATCATAAGGTATCAAAGACAACATACATAGAAAAATATTAATGTGGAAAATGTTTTGAAGTGTAATTGACCCCTATTTTTCTTGTTTTCCTTATGTTAAAAAAAAGCATGGATAAATTTAAAAAAAATCTGCTCAAATTACAGAGCAAATTTGACACTTGAAACAAGAAACAGTTTTAAAGCTACTAAATAAATTACAGTTTTTTAATACTATTTTGCCCCCCCCCCCCTCAACAATGCCACTGCTAAGCTTAAGGTGTTTTACAGGTAAATTTCTTATTAACTCATTAATGAAGTAGGCAAGAAATAGACATACCTTTATGGTCAGAATAGAAATAGACATACCTTTATAGTCAGAATAGAAATAGACATACCTTTAGAATCAGAACTTACCCCTTGGGTCAAAATATTGTATTTATTTGTGCTTGAAATAAACTTTATTCCTCTCCCCTCAATGTGACAATATATACAGTGAATTGTATAAATAGATTTAATTCACTATAAGTTACTAATTTTCATCTAATTGCTTTAACAGTAAATATTTTGCTGTTCATATTATTGGCTTACAAACAATGGGAACATACCACTTGATGCCTGATTTTATGCTCTTTCTGAATTTAGTAATTACTTTTGCTGCAAATGAATTTTACCCTCAACTTTATATATATCAATTCAGGGCAGTGTATTGGCACATTAGAGGGAGGGGTATCTTTATTTCTGGAATAAAGATACCAATTCAGGAATTTACCAATTGAGAGCAGTACATTAGCAAATTAGAGGAGGGGTATCTTTATTTCTGATACAAATGAGAGGCAAGGTTAAACTTCACCCCCTCCCCCTCTAATGTGCAAACATATACCCTGAACTGGTATATATAGGGGTGAGGCATAATTCATTTACAGCAAAAGTAATTATTATATTTGAAAAGAGCATAAAAAGGCATCAAATAGTATGTTCACTTTATTTGTAAGTCAGTAATATGAACAATGAAATATTTACCAATTTGCATTTTGTCAAAATATTGAAAATTTCATTGTAACCTATATATATAAAATTCAGTAATATATTTGCACATTAGAGGGTGGTGTAGGAGTTTGGGTGTAAATGTATGAGCAGTCTACTCTATAAGACATGTTAGGAAAACTATTCTTGCTTTATAATATGCAAAATAATCCTAGTTAACATATTTTCTAGTAGGAGAACCTTTGTCTTCACTTTTTTCACTGTATTTCCAGTTTTTCAATCACATTTTTCAATATTTATGCCTATTCTCTAAGTCTTGAAAATCATTTATAAAACAAGCACTGAAGAGTCATCTAGCTAATCTAAGCTAACTTAGCCTAACCTAATTAATCAATATCTGCCCATTAATATCTTTTTGGTAAATTGTAATGATGATGTGAATAGACTATATACAGTCTATTTGAAAATGGAATGTCAATTTTGTTCAAAAAAAAAAATTGTATAACAGTGAAAAAAGTGACAATAGAGCTTCTACTTCTGGAAAATATGTTAACTAGGATTATTTTGTATAGACTATTATGAAGTAAGAATTCTGTTCTTAACAGATCTCCTTATGCAGTGGTCTGATTGTATATTTACTCTGGAGCTTGTTTTCAAAGTAAAAAAATGTAATATTTTGATTCAGGATGAAATTCTGACCATATAATGGTGTTTTTCTATCATTAAGACATGGCTTGCAGCACAAAAACTTCATTCTAGACTATATTAAAAAAATAAGGAGGTTATAATGCAACAACTGATATATTTAAAAAGAAATTGTTTGTAAAAATAGAAAAAAATGAGATTACAATTCTTCTTTTATACTTGGTCCAGCAGTTTTTCCATCACATGCAACAATTTTTACTTTATCCCCTCTGATGACTTCATGCATATCTCTGAATTCAACATCATTTAACATGAATGTCCAAACATTATCACAAAATCTGTATGTGTTCAGTTTGCTTGCCTTGAAAGACATTCTGTTCTTGATTTTCTGTGATAGTCCAACATTTATTGATTTGTCAAACTGAAGCAAAACTTTACTAGCCAGCAGTGGAGTTATCTGATTAAACTGGACCATTTCATCAAGAACTTCTTGTAAAGTATTACCAATAGTCGTGTTTCTGTATAATTGATAGGCCATATTTTTAATATACTTTAATTGCTAGTTCTTTAAAATGAATCGTTCTCTTTCTTCTTTTTCTTCTTATTTAATTTTGCCTTTGGGATTGAAGAGTATTCTTTTTATTCGGCCGACAGACTACGCGGATATTTGGTTGAATGTGGAGTTTTCTCTTATGCATCAATCATGTCTGTAGTAACCAGGCAATTATCAATCACGAAAGTAAGTAAGCTTATATTGTGACCCAAGCACCTACAAAATAAATATGAAAATCAGTAAGAAAAATCAATGTCTGATCACTTTAAATGGAGAACTCTACATCTTCCTTCTTTTGGATTTGTTCTTCTTCAAGTGATCCAACAGGGGTTTCATGGCTAAAGGTTTAATCTGGCTGGCTCCTTTATAACCCTTCCCGACCTTGTCGTCTTCAGATTTGGTTGTACCGGGTGTGCTGTAGCTGCGGCTTTGGAACCAGGAGGTGTGCTTTGTGGTTCCTTAGGGTTTGGTTGTCGGTTTGCTCTTGGTGTCTGAAAAGATTCTTCAGGCGGGCTAAACCTCCGACTGATATCGCTTGATGGGCTCGTGATTAGGGGGGATTCGCACGATGGTTCAGGTTCCATGGGCACCTCCATGTTTGTTAACGGCATCACGTTGTTTTGCAGGTAGGTGCACTCGTTTGTAGTGGGTCTGGCACGTATAAACTTCCTGTTGTGTCTATATACAGCTCCATCTTCTGTCTTTACAGTCACAGAGCGGTTGCTTGATTCGTCGTATATACCGGTTACTGTGGCCTTAATCCATCTTTCATTTGCCTGCCCAGTTTTATTGAGCCATACTTGCTGGCCTGGTGCAAAAGGTTTGATCATGCGTGTACCTCTGTCGTAAGCCTCCTTCTTGGCTTCTTGCTGCTTTTTTCTTGCTGCCTTGTATTCCTCTTTGGGCACGATTTTTGACACAAAGTTATGCTCTACTGACGGCATAACTGATCTTAACTGGCGACTCATCAACAGTTGCGCTGGTGATGCTAAATCGTCTACGGGAGTGTTCCGATACTCAAGTAAAGCTAGGTATGGGTCTAATCTGTCAGTCAGTGCTTTTGACATAAGCCTTTTCACGGTTTGGACCGCTTTTTCACTGAGGCCGTTGCTCTGAGGGTATCTGGGACTGGACGTGCGGTGTGTGATTCTCCACTGTTCTGCGAATTTTTTGAATTCGTCTGCTGCGAACTGGGGGCCGTTGTCAGAGGTAAGTATTCGTGGGATCCCATGTCGTGCGAATTGGCTTTTCAGATTGGTTATTATGGCTCCCGAGCTTGTACTGTCTAGCTTGTCAAGTTCGATGTATCTACTATAGTAGTCAGTGGTTACCAAGTAATTTCTTCCTTCCCAGAACAGTAAATCGGTACCCACATGTTCCCATGGGTACTCAGGAATTTTAGAATTTATGAGAGGTTCCTTTGGCTGGCAATCGCTGGATCGTTGACATATTTCACATCCGGAGATATACTTGGTGATGTCGGCAGTGATGTTCGGCCAGAAAACGCATGAGCGTGCACGTTGTTTCGTTTTGACAATGCCTAGGTGGGCTGTGTGAAGACGGGTCATGATTTCTTGGCGCATACAACCCGGTATTATGATTCGATCACCCTTTAAAAGGATTCCTTGGTATGCTGCCAGTTCGTTTCTGTAATTCCAGTACTCCTGAATTTCAGCTGGGCACTGTTTTTTGTGCTCTGGCCATCCTTTTTTGATGGTGTTGGCTAGAACTTGCATTTTTGGGTCATGTTTGGTACTGTCTGCGATGCTTTGTACCATTTGGTCTTTGATCGGGATGTGTTTCATAATGTTATGCACGTGCAATTCAGCCTGTAGATCTTCTTCTGGGTCTGTGTTTTCCATGTGTAAACGTGATAGGGTATCAGCCACGGGAATTTCTTGTCCAGTTCTGTATGTGAACCTGAGGTCGTATGGCTGGATGGCTAGCATCATCCGCTGTAATCTGGGTGGAGCCTTGCTGATCGGTTTTCTCAAAATGTTTTCCAACGGTTTGTGGTCTGTAATGACCGAGACCTTTCTTCCAAATATATATTGGTGAAAATGTTTGCATGCAAACACGATGCCGAGTAGTTCTTTCTCAATTTGAGAGTATCTTTGTTCTGTGTCACTCAATGATCTTGAACCACATGCTACTGTTTCATCTTCCACTAGTAGCTGGGCTCCCAACCCATGTTGTGATGCGTCGACGATTACCTCGACTTCCTGGCAGTGAGTATTGAAATATGAGAGGTGTTCGCACAATGAGTTGCGAATACTTAGACATGTATCGCTGTGTTTCTTTGTCCAGACAAAATCCTTAGCTTTTCCAAGCTCTCGTAGAGGTTGGTTCAGACTGGATAAGTTTGGTATATATCTGGAGAGATAGTTGAACATCCCTAATAACGTCTGCAGTTCCTCTTTGTTTCTTGGTTCCGGCATTTCAGCAATTGCTTTTGTTTTGTTGGGGTCTGGCCTGACACCCTCCGTGGTTAGAAGATGGCCAAAATATGGAATGGCTGTTGCATTGAATACGCATTTGTCTCGATTAAACTTGACTCCTTTTTCCCTTGCTCTTTGGAGGACTGCTTTCAGTTGCATGTTGTGATCTTCTTTACTTGTTCCTACGCCTGCTATGTCATCCACTATTAGACCCAGACCCAATCCTTCAAAAGCCTCCTCCATCCGGCGCTGGTACTCACCCTGAGCTGAGATTATTCCAAATGGATATCTTCTCCACTTGAATCTCCCAAACATGGTGTTGAACGTTGTCAGATCCGATGATGCATCATCAAGTACCATCGACCAATATCCGTTTCTGGCATCTAGTTTGAACAGATTTTGAGCTCCGTGACATTTGTTTGCAATGTCGTCAAACGTTGGTATCGGATAATGTGGTCTCTGTATCCATTTGTTCAATTCTACAGGATCAAGGCATATCCGGACATTGCCGTTGGGCTTCAGCACTAGGACAATAGAGTTTACCCACTCTGTTGGCTCAGTAACTTTTTCGATTATCCCGAGGGAGACCAGGCGTTCCAGTTCGTTTTTCAGTTTGTCCTGGATTGCCAAGGGTACTTTTCTTGGTGGTTGTACTGATGGTATTGCTCCGGGCTTCAGGTGTATCTTGCATTTTCCAGGCATTTTACCAATGCCTTCGAACACGTCTTTGTATTCTATTAGAATCTCATCCGTAGTACTAGTTACTGGTGTCTGTTCTATGTTGTATATGAACTTGATTAAGTTCAGCGATACAATGGTCTGCCTACTAAGTATAGGTCTCTTGTCTGTATCCACCACATAGAACTTGTGTGTTTGCGGCTCTCTGTTCTTGTACTGAACCTCTAGCTGGCAGGTACCAGCTACTTTCAAGGATTCACCAGTATAGCTTGTAAGTATGTCAGATGTTGGCCTGAGTTTTGGTTGTGGATGCATCTTGTTAAGGGTCTTCATTGGTATGACATTTGCTTCTGCACCTGTATCAATTTTGAATTCCACGTTGATTCCTTCTTTTGTTAGATACAGTTTGGCCACTGGTTCATTATTCTTTTCCTCCTTGGTTTGGATGCTTTCAATAAAATACTGTGAAGATGTATCTGTACTACTTTCTTCTGTTTCAATGCTATGAATGTTCCTTTGACTGCTTCTGCACATTTTTGCAAAGTGATTCATCTTCTTGCATTTTATGCAGCTTTTTCCTTTGGCAGGGCACTGATGGCTTTTGCTGAACACTCCACCACAATTGTAACACTTTGGCCCTTCACCTGAGTCCTTTGGGGAACATACATGACCAGGTGTGAAGCTGCCACCACATTTGTAGCATTTTCGTCCCTGCCTTGTTACCACATCTATCTCTTGTTTTACATGCACTTTTGGATGTTCCTGGTTGGACATTATCATCAACTGTGCTTGGGTCGCCTCTGCAGCTCTGCATGTAGCTATTGCACGAGCTAGATTTAGTCCTGCTCCTTCACTAAGTAGTCGTTCCCGAATCTTGTCTTGCTTTACTCCAAAAACTAGTCGATCTCTGATCATTTCATCACTGGTCGTTCCGAATGCACATTCTTTTGCTGTGATGCGCAACTCAGTGAGGTACTGTTCTATGGATTCACCGTCTCTCTGGTTACGTTTGTGGAACTGATATCTTGCAAATATAGGGTTCGCAAGTGGTTCAACATGTTCACTAAACTTCCTTAGATATGTTTCGACATTGTTTGTTTCATCGGCAGTTAATGTCCATGTATTAAAAATGTCTCTGCCCTTTTCACCAGCCCATATCAGCAAGTATGAGCATTTCACTGCACTTGTTTTTTCACTTAGAGGTCCTGTAAACATAAGTTCTGCATGCTGTTTGAAGTGTGACCAGGCAACTTTTAAGTTTGTTGCATCCCAATTTATTGATGGGCAAGCTCCAAATTCCATGTTGTATTCCTCAGACTTCTGACACCATGTGGAGTTTTCTCTTCTGCATCAATCATGTATGTAGTAACCAAGCAAATATCAATCACGTAAGTAAGTAAGCTTATATTGTGACCCAAGCACCTACAAAATAAATATAAAAATCAGTAAGAAAAATCAATGTCTGATCACTTTAAATGGAGAACTCTACAGTTGAATACTAGTGCTTGTACTTATTAATGAGGTCGATGGCCTCCTGACCTATTTTACTGTTAAAATTTAAACAAATATCAATATTTCTCCGGATTTCTGCTTGTGATACCTAAAAACTTTCTTTTAATGTTGTTCATGAGAGGACAAGTGCAAAATGTGCTACAAGGACTTATAAGAAGCGACCTAACCTGCAGAACAAAGCAAGAGATTCGTTTATATGTTAAATATGTTTTAATGTTTATCTTGGACAAATGAGCTTCTTTGTATTCTAAAATATTCTTTATTAAAGGATATTCTTGTAAGTGAGCAACTAATAATGAAACTTATGAGAGGAACAATCTGAATAAATCTGAGCTCTTATCGGCTCAGGAGTCTTAGGGCCTATGTCGTTGATAGAGAGGAATAGCAAAAGCTTCTTGAGCTTATTTTTTTGCAGGTTTTATCCTCTTGTCATCAACATGTGCTGAAACTTCAATGGAAAACTAGTCTTCGAAAACTTATCTAAATGAGTATCATTTACATTCAAATCCCCTCCAAGAATGTTCAACTTGATTCTTTTAGTCAGCTGAAGAGAAGATTCTGGACCCATAGAAATTAGTCGAGTCTATACCCGTAGAAATGAGTAGAGACCGCTTTTTTCACTTATAAAATTTTGGCTTTTTTGCTTATTTGGCTTGGCTATAGTGTTTTAATCGCCTTCAAACCCATAAAAAGCTGGACTATTACTTCCCCTTTATTGAAAATAATTTATATTTAGAATAGTGTGATTTTACTTGATATAACATAAAAATTATAAGCTATTAAATGTTCAAAAAGAAAAACCACCATCAATGAAAGTAAGTCTATTGCCCCCTCCCAAGCCCTTCAAAAAGCAAGCGTCATTCCAAAATTACTGGAAATGATATGTGCTATAAAACCTATGCTTAAATTATAAAAAAAAATATTTACAATAGTCATTAAAGTTACAGAGGGTAATTCCTTATTTTCATCAATTCAATTATATCACTTAAATTCAATTTAATTCAAAATCAGTGTAATGTAACTTTGATTAAATTCAGTTTTTGAAGCAATCTGTTTAGTTTGTTGAAGAAATGTATTGAATTGATGAATGATACTGAAAAACCAAAGGGTTGATTGAAAAATAGACTATACGTGCACATGAAAGTAAAGTATTTAAAACAAAGAAAGTATTCATGAAAATGTAATGCATATAAAATTAACCTCCCTTTCTCCCCTCCACCCGTTTCTTTTTATGAAAAAAGAAAAAAATTGATCATGATTTGTCTTGGTAATCAAATTAACTAATAACTCTCTGGGATCAATCGCTTGACCGAGATTCTCAAAGTTTTCCAAGTGTATACGCTTGTAACAACTCGCATAGCTGAGCAAATTAAATTTACTATCATTAGATGAGTTTTCGAATTATTTGCATCATTGTGACAATGGCTTGGGATATTGGGTTTAAAATTTCAGGAAGTGTTTATGAGGTGTCAAATAAAGCTCAAATTTGTATTAGGGGAAGAAGCGAAGGTACAGCTAAAAACGTTTGGTGTGTCCGGGTCATTTAAATAGCATATTTCCGATACTTCAGGAATGACACGGAGAATGGAATTAAACATTTTACAGGAACCAAAGGGGGGAAGGAAAATGAAAAAACAAATGGACTTCAATTTTGTGCTGGGGGAGGAAGAATGACCCATACGTTTTTACCTGCGATTCACTAAGGTATTTTTCCGCATCAAGCTTTTACGAGACTTATGCACATTTAAGTAACGAGAAAAATCAAAAGGGCTGTATTCTACCAGTTTATAAAAACTTTATAGATAGATAGATATATATTTATTGCAACAAAACAAATGACACAAAATAATACCACATGATACTAACACACATAACCGGGTATACAATAATAATAATGAAAAAAGCGTAATAACTGCAAAAAGAAAACGATTATACGACATAATACGAAAAAACTAACATAATTACAAAAAATGTCGCAGTCATTATTAGAATATTTTTTATCCATAAAAATAATTTTTAATAATCTATAGTGTACTTTAATATTATATATGAAAAGTTTTAATGTTGTATATTAATATATAATTCTCTAAGGCTACATGGATCATGTGTAGAAAAATAAAATACTTCAAGCGCACCATAAAAAATAAATTTTAACAATCTTTTCTTGTCCCGCCTGTCCACCCTCCAAAAATCTCTCTCTGTGCTGCTTGGCTATACGTGCTTACCTCTCCAAATTATCAATATCTACTTTACACATACTTTTTATAATTTTGACCATCCAATCCTTTTTATTTACTTTACTACCAGAAGATTCTACCTTCAAATACTTAAACTCCTTCCGATTTCACATAAAGTGCTCTAAGTCATAATCTTCTTTGTGAATTAGGCAAAATACGGAACTTTTCGCGACCTAAAAATCCCCAAATACTTGCTTCTTTTACCGAAAGGCATAGAATCAACTTTCATTAAGATGACCCATCTTATATCTTCCCCCTGAAGTCCCTCAATGATGTCCCCTGAATTATGCCATTGTGTTGTATATGACCGCACTTTAATTATTGAGAAGATTACATGTGAGTAAACTCACATTATTAATTTGAATTAACAACATTCGTTAGCTTATTCGGTTTTTTATGTGATACTTTGGTATCTGAAGTTGTTTATAGATTGAAATTATACGCATTGCAATTTTACTGTCTCAATATTATATCTGGTTCGAGTGAAAGTTGATGTATAACACTATACTGATCAATAAACAGCAACATTTGCTTCATGTTTCTTATAAAATATTCAAAGTGCCTCGTTCAGTTTTAATGTATTTTAATTCTGATATTTATTCAAAGATTATATTCCTCGGTTGATCCTGTTTTACTTTTTATTGTATATTTATATATTTTTTTTGAAGTTTTTAATTGTATAGGTTTTTTCTTTCTTAATGAAAATGTCGTTTTGTTAGGTATTGTATACATAGCAAATTATTAAATATTAGGTATATTATATAAATATCAGATATTGTATGAAGTATTGTATATGTATTGTTTGAGAAATATTCGTGTGATCGTTTTTTTCAAGTCCTACTGGTAATAGACCAGTTGTTTTTCAAGATTTTATTCTTTGGATTGGTCAGGGCTGGCTTATTTTTTTTTTGTAATAGAATAGGAGCTCTAGATGAGACTTTTAATACATTTTTCAGAAAATGTCCTTACTTTTAAGTCGTGGGTCAATCAAGGTTACTTGAAATTCCATTTATAAGGAAAATCGAAAAATAATCTGAACGTACTTAATTCCTCAAAATTTCGTTTTCCTTTATTCCTGAATGAGAATAAAGAACTAACGATAGACACGTTTTTGTTTTTTTCGCGATAAGTATGCTATACAATTTATTCGCCTTCTGATTGGCAACGTAACGTGTTAGCAAACTAATTTAAAATGAAAATACAAAAATCCCACCACTAAGACAATCTTCTCTTATAGAGGTGTAAGTTATGGACTTTTCATTGTTACTGGTTGTCAAGGTTAAATCAGTTTTTAGAAAAATCATAATGCTTATAATGTTTTGGGGACATGGCTACATATAAGCAAAGATAATTTTCAAGGCCTATGGTAGCTATTTGACTTAGGTTTAGCCTAAGCTGAAAGAAGGCCATAGGTTAAGATATTCTTTAGTTGGACGTTTAACATCGTTTTTGGAAATTTAATTCTTTGTAAATTCTCTATTTTACCACATGGGAATCAAGACCATTGAATTTGTCTAAATTTTCTTAATAGCCTAATTAGCCTAGGTGAGGCCTATTTGACTAGTTATACCATGGTATGCAGTGGTACTCAATAGTAAAACCCAGTAAATGACATAAAAGTGACTGTAAGCTAAGAAAATGTTGCCAAGTATTGAACTGAGGATTTTAATGTAAGACTAAAAACAAACTAGAACAGAGAAAACTCAATTATAGATAGCTTGAGTTTAATGTAAGGCAAATAATGTGAAGCTTCATCAGGTTAGTCTTGGTGGTAATATCTATATTTTTACATAGTTTATTTAGCCTAGGACAAAAGTAATACTTTGCTTACTTCCTTTTTTATGCTCTTTCCAAGTTCAATAATTTTGGGTAAAATTCTAATTGAGTGACTTCTTGCTATCTCAGAAAGGGGTTAGGTTAGGAAAATAAAACTTTCAAGGATGGGCCTACAGGCTAAAGTATATCCCAGGAAGGTATTTTAAAGTACCCACCTCTACTCCTTCTCCCTTTAGAGAGCCCTGAAACTTGCCTATATGACAGGTCTATACCTATTGAAATTTTGACAAAACAACATTTTACCTTAATTTTCAGTTACCAGTTGCTTTTTCTCTGCCTTTAGTTCTGAAAATGCATTTCCTGTTATTTGAGTAGAATTCTGACCCATATCAATGTTTTTTATTTCAAAATTTAGGAAATGCATTTGAATATCTTTAAAACCTTATAAATTGGGATGGAGCAAAGTTGTGAAGCTGAAAACAATTTTGTTGTACTTCATTCAAGCAGAAGATCTATTTTGCAAGGTTTCACTTTTATAACACACATATTTTGAAGGTCATCAAAGGTCAGGGCTCTCTAGAGAGAGAAGGAGTAGAGTTAGGTACTTCAAAATACCTTCCCAGGACATACTTTAACCTGTAGACCCATCCCTTAAAGTTTCATTTTCCTAACCTAACCCATTTCTGAGATAGCAAGAAGTCAATTAAGTAAAATTTTACCTAATTTTGTGTAAAAAATTATGCTATATTTTACCTTAAATTACCTTAAATTGCAGCTTGGAGCAATATAAGGATTATCCATCCTTGTGATGCTCCATGAGAAAAAAAAGAATTCATTTGGTGTAGATTGTGGCTGTTAGATTAGACTCTTGTGGAGGACTCTGCAGCTTCCCAATTGTAAAGGAACTCCTGGCAGAGCCATTCCCTATCAAGGTGGGACTTGAACATGTCAATTGAAGTAGCAGAAACTGTTTCTTCAGAGAGCTGGTTCCACATATTGATGATTCTTTGGCTGAAGAAGTGGCTTCTATGTCTACTCGTGGAACGCTGCATCAAGAGCTTCAAAGAATGTCCTCTAGTACCAGAATGCAAGGGCTGTGCAAAGAGACTGGGAAGGGTATTTTTAGAGAGGATTTTTTTGGTTAAAATAATGCCACCCCTTTTCCGTTGGTATGTCAGTGTTGGCAGCTTCAAATGATGTAGTCTTTCTTTGTATGGAAATTTATTCATGTTGGTAACCATCTTAGTGGCACGACGCTGGACATCCTCAAGCAACTTCCTATCTTTTTTGAAGAAAGGGGCTGCCAATGACATTCCAACCTCCAGGCGTGGATGTACAAGCACCTTATATAACTTCATAAGAACTCTATGGTGTCGGCTGGAGATGGTTCTTTTTATGATACCAAGGGTTTTATTTGCAGAAGATGAAACAGACTTAGCATGGCTGCTAAACTTTAATTGGTGATCTACAATAACCCCAAGATCTCTTTCATTGGAAACAGCAGAAAGGAAGTTGTCTTGAAGGAAATACTTATGATGCTTGTTATTTTTGCCAAAATGAATTACATGGTATTTGTCAACATTGAAAGTCAGAAGCCACATGTTAGCCCATCTTTCTAGACTATCAAGATCTGTTTGAATTGATTGCTGGTCAGAGGGAGTAGCCACTTTTCCAACTAGTTTTGAGTCATCAGTGTAAGGGTAACAAGATACCTTATTAAATAGGGTATCTTGTTTTTCTAACCATGCAATAAATAATGAACAATAGTAAAAGGTTTGAAAAGTAATTAAAAACATACCATTAGCTTGTAAATCAATTAAATAAAAAACAAGTTTTTTTTTTTTAACTGAAAGCAAGGAGCAACATTAAAACTTGAAATAAACAGAAACTATTCAGTATATGAAAGGGTTGTCCCCTCAATGCCCTGCTCTTCATGCTAAACTTTGACTTTTGTTACAGTTCTACTTTCTAAAACAATATAAAGTTTGGTAAATGTTTAGTTTTGTTCCAAATGCTTTAAAGTGCATATTACTGTATATAGCTAGATTCTGATGATTGTATATTGTTTCTTTATCATTATTAGAGAAATGTATCTATTTTTTTAGCTTTCTGAAATCCCCCTCCAATGAGACTGAAAATGCGTCTAGTGGGCTTGCTTACAGGTAACATTACCTATAGAGTAGAGTGTATTAGTCCATGAGCCCTGAAGGCAGCAGGGCAAAGTCTGTATTCCATATTCATTAATTAAAAAGTGATAAAAAAAAACAACCTCAAACAAGGTTTATTAAATAAATATAGAATACAGACCTAGCCCTGCTGCCTGTAGGGCTCAATGGACTAATGTGTTTTCCTCTCTAGGTAATGTTACTTGTAAGCAAGCCCACTTCATGCATTATTGGTTTGCCCCACAGATGAGGAGGATCAACCAGAAATGGATATGCTTCTAGAACTTGCATTTCTAAGTGCTCTAAACTGGAATAAAGTAAACATTTGCCAAAACTTTAGCACAAAGAGCAGGGCATTGAGGAGGAAATTTAATTTTTGATGTTTCTTTTAAATTCCAGGAATTCCAGCTCCACCTCACAGAAAAATCCCCCCTCCCAATGACCATTCTTTTCCTCCTATAGGTTATTTTATACTGGTAACGAAAATTATCTCAGAATTTTCTTTTTGCTGTTATTACATATATAAGTGGGTTGTCCCCTCCTTGGTACCTTGTAATTTATGCTAAAGTGTTTGTGAATTTTTAAAAAGCTTATCATCCTAATTAAAAGTTTCTTGTGTGACAGTAGTCATTCTTAAATAATTGGTACAAAAAGTCAAAGATTAGCTTAAAGAATGAGATGCTGAGAAGAGGGTAACCCCCTCATATTCATTATTTATCATCATTGTTCTGTATATGGAAGGGGCTTTTCTCTCCTTAATGCCTCACTCTTTATGCTAAAGTTTTTTATTACTTTAAAAAGTAGAGTTGTGAGAAAAAGTCTAAGTTTAGCATAAAGAGCAGGGTGTTCCCTTTCATATACAGAATAATTTCAGCTTTCTTTAGGTTTTTATGTCACTCCTTATATTCAGTTGAAAAAACTTGTTTTTATTTAATTTCTGAATGTTTTTGAATTAATGCATGTTTTGATTTTTGCTCGCTGCACATAAATAATTCAAACAAAATTTGCATATTAATTTTTTTGGGCTAAATGGCTATCTCATAGTTTTAATGGGACAATTTTGATGAAAAAGGGGTTGGGGAGGAGGCCAAGTTGCCCTCCAATTTTCTGTTACTTATAAAGATGACTAGAACTTTTTTTTACAAACATTTTTATTAGTAATAAACATACATAACTTACAAATTAACTTACATAACAAACTTCTATTTGTATATTTTTATTATATATATGAGGGGGTTCAACCCCTTGTCAATATATTGCTCTTTGCACTAAAGCTTGAATTTTGTCCCAATTCTTTAAGAATGACCCCTTAATCACAAAGGCCATGGAATAAATAGTTGGAATTACTAAATATAATTTAGCATAAAGAGCAAGGTATTGAGGAGGAGACAAACCCATTTATATACATAATAATTTCTGTTTGTCTTAAGTTTTAATGCTGCTCCTTACTTCAAGTTGAAATTTCTCATTTATTTATTTTCTCATTGTTTTTTGAAATAGTTCTAGAAAATCCTGCACCCCTTCATGGAAATTCTCTCCCCTCAAGATATAATCCTCCATAGAAAGATCTTCCCACATAACCCCCTCCCCCTTGCAATGCAGAAAAGTCTTTCTGAAAACATCTGTGCACTTCCCAATAACCTTTACTATATGTAAACAATGGTCAAAGTTTGTAACTTGCAGCTCCTTTCCTGGGGACTATGGGGATTATGTCATCCCCAAAGACATAGTTAAGTTTTTTGACTATTCTGAACAAAATGGCTATCTCAAAGTTTTATTCCAATAACTTAGGGAAAAAATGAGTGTGGGAGGGGGCTTAGGTGCCCTCCATTTCTTGGTCACTTAAAAAAGGCAGTAGAACTTTTACTTTCCATTAGAATGAACCCTCACATGGCATTCTAGAACCACTGGGTCAATACAATCACCTCTGGAAAAAAAAACAAATAAACATGCATCCATGATCTGTCTTCTGGCAAAAAATATAAAATTCCACATTCTTGTAGATATGAGCTTGAAACTTCTACAGTGGGGTTCTCTGATATGCTTAGTCTAATGGTGTGATTTTCGTTAAGATTCTATGAATTTTAGGGCTGTTTCCTCCTATTTTCAAAAATAAGCCAAATTTTGAGCCAAGCTGCTCTTTACTACAGTTCATTACCATGAACCATTTGATTAGGTTGTTTGAAAGTAAAATATTTCAAAGATGACTATTATAATAATATCAGAAAAACATGATTTATCAAAAATGTCAAATGTTTTCCTGATGTCTCTAGAAAAGTGGATATTTTTTGTCCTTGAACTGAAAAAGTAAGCAATTCTATGCAGCAAGACAAAGACAAAAAGTATATAATAAAGATGTGTTTATGCTAGACCCCAATGCTCCTTCAGTTTCCTTTTTAGTATTGAATAGCTGATTTTTAAGCAAAAGTGACACTGCATCTCAGTGCACTGTCAATTTTTCTGTGGTTGCATTCTGACTGCTGATGCCAATTTTTCTTATTAGGGAGAAGTATCAAACCTGTTCAGAACACCCTGAGTGACATATTGTTCATATTCAAACATATAAACAAGTCTGTTAAAGCTCTTTAGAACCTCCAAGGTCAACTACTGCATAATGACGTATTTAAATTTCAAGAAAAATGTAACATAACCCTTTGGAAGGGGCTAGCAATAACACTCAAAAATCTGCAGGATCAATAGTATTTTCAGACTTATAATGTTTTAGTTTTCAATAAACAGTAGCATTCACTCCCCTCCATGTTTGGTTTTTTGTGATACCTCTTGTTGTGACCAATAAAACCCAATACTTTTTAAACCAGTATGTGTCACAATAGTGAAGTGGCTTTTGTTCTTTGTATGTAGCTAAACACTGAAGAAGTTCAGAATCAGTTTGTTTAGGAAAAGAGGAAGAAAAACATAATGTCTATTATGTTTAGTCTTTGATGATGACCTGAAGCTCATTGTATCAGCCTTTTCCTGTGAAAATCATGCCCTTCTAAAAAATAATCTTAGACTGCTTGATCAATAGGCTGAGGCTTGGCTTCTTAAATTTAATGTTGTTAAGTGCCATATCATTCACTTTGGCAAAATGAACCCTTGTTGTTCCTATTTTTTCTCAGGTCACCCACTTTTCTCTGTAAATACTGACCAAGATCTTGGAACTCCTATTGATAATGAATTAAAATTCAGCACTCAAGCTAAGAAGCCTGCTGCTGGTGCTAGTTCAATCATGGGGCTGGTTAAGTGTACTCTTTCTACTCATTCTCAATAAGTCATCAGTCTTCTCTATAAGGGACTTGTACATCCTAAGCTTGATGTTAGAATGTCTCCAGCCTCCCCTTCTTCAAAAAAAAAGAAGAGAAAGAAAATAAAAGTATTGGAAGATATGTAGAGACATGCCACCTAAGTGATATCTGGCATAGAGGCACTTTCCTACCCTGTAAAACTAGCAAAGCTGAAACTCCCAACACTTATATGCTGGAAAAATAGAAGTGATGACATTTTAACCTATAAGTTAGTGAGGGCTAATACACTCCCAGCATTATTTCGTTTGTTGATCCTGAATCAAGAACTAGAGGTCATCAGGAAAAACTTGTTATGCTGCCTTCCCTGTCCAGAGTCTGCACTCAATTCTTTTCCTCAATAATTGTCAATGGTTGGAATAAACTCTCTGAAGAAACTGTTACTGCTGAATCTGTGAACATGTTCAAACAAAGACTGGATGCTGAGTGGTCCTCAAGAGAGTGTAAACTCAAATGGGAAGCTATGGATCAGCTTAGTCCACCTTGTCACTAAAGAATCCTGAATATAACTCAAACCACTTTTCAGGTCACCCTTCTTTTTTAATAAAAATGTTCTTTATTCTAATTAAAGGACCCTTGTGTTTTTAGGAGTCATTCTAAAAAAAATCAGACAGAAAAGTAACCCTTTGTTCAGTAACTTATGAAAGCTTGGTAGATTTGGCATTTTCCCATGGCAAAGTACTGAATTTGGTGAAGTGTATACCCTATCTTTAAACGTTAAAAAAAGGCCAGGTATCCTGGTCCCTTTTGGCAATGTATGATGACATTAATGCATGCTTTTGTTATATGACTGCAAAGTTTATTGTGCAAAAACACACCCTTAAATACAAACCTCATTAAAGCATTTGGGATGCTCTTTGCGCTGAAGTTTTTTACTGTTTTAAAAAGTAGAGTTGAGAGAAAGTCAAACTTTAGCGTAAAGAGTGGGGCGTTGAGGAGGGAACAGCCCCTTTCATATATGGAGTAATTTCAGTTTGTTTTAAGTTTCAATTTCTCTCCTTACTTTTAGTTAAAAAAAAAAATGTTTTTTTTTATTTAATTGCATATCAGATCTCCCCTTAAAAGAAATATGAATTACCAACATCTCAGTTTCAGAGCTCTCAAGAAATTGTTCAAGACAAGTAAAATTTATATTTCTTCCAACATAAAAACATAGCTGTCTCATTTTATGATCAAACCTTATAAAAGTTACAGAGTTAATAAAAAAAGCTATGCTTTTTAATGAAGTAAAAACAAAAATTCTAAATTAAAATGCAGAGAAATTATCCAAGGTAAATAGCAGGATGTTCACCCTAAAATTTTTCCACTATGTTATTATAGATTGTGTACTCTTCAGAAAACACAGAAAGTGTTTGAAATGTGAAATATGCATCTAGATCTTCAAGCTTTATGGTTAAAACGAGTATTATATACAGAGTAATGGTAATAAAAAACTATAGTAGTGAAAATAGGTGAAAAAAACATAACAAAAAGCAAACACCATCATGAGATTCCAAATACAATACTTTCAACAGAATTTAATTACTAAACCTACAACCATAGCTTAATAACTCTGAATAGCTTATCAACCCAAGGTTTTGTAAGAATTAATAGAGTCAAGCTAACTTTCATTCTTCCAAGTTCTTTTTTTTACAACAAGCAGAGTAAAGTATAATTTCCTGTAACTGTCAAGAGGTATTGCTAGTTAATGCTGGAATGCTTTAATTATACTACCACACATGTTTTTGCTATCATTACTGCTCTGACAATAAAAAAATGATAAACACAAAGACAAGGTTCAACTGACCAGAATATAAGCAAGTTAATTGTTTTTTAAGCAGGACTCGAATGGGTTTAAGATCACCCTCCCAAAACATATATTTTTCTTCACAAATTTGAATAAATTTAACAAATAAATTTAAGTAAGAATATAATTCTAGTTTAGAAGCAACATTTTCACATGGATATTTGCCCCTAAATATTAAGTTACAGAGTTAAGATGGAGGGATGGTTATCCACTATGGGATAATTACAGGCAAATATTTGGAAAGTTGGGCAAGTCTCAATTATAAAATTATTATGATAATGAAAATGAATGGAAATGAAAGTAAAGAACAATGTTAGAAGTTAAATAATCACTAGTTAAACTACATAATAAGGGGTTAAGACTCCCAGACATCTCACTTTCTTTGCTACAGTCTTTCCTATAATTCACGGTTGAATCCTCTCAGTTAGGAGTAATGTAATAAAAGTTCTGAAACAAATTGTTGCTTAGTCCGTTAGTTGATGTTAGCTATAGTGTGGGCTGGCAGGTTTAATGCTATTGACCATATAAGTTTGGTGAAGACTTCACATATTTTTTTTCAATCAAAAGAAGATAATATTTATTAAGAAGTCAATCAAAGAAGTCATATCAGGGCTAGTCAAAACTCATTTTAGTTAGAAACTATTTTATTGTAGTGTAGAGGAAAGAAACAGGTGAAAGATTATCTAAAGCCCATACCATAGTAGGTGAGAAAATTCAAAACATTTTGAGGGAAATCCAAATTTATGTATGTACCATTGAATAGTGAATTTTGTCATGTATTTGCTTCTCAGTAATCTCAGAAAAGAATTTGGCGCTGGAAATTTTTGGTGGTTCACTGGAGTCTTTACAGCATCAGAGTGCTGCCGGTTTTGTCCAAGCCGGTTTGGACTCCTGCTCATACCCTAAACCATGATCCTGATCACTCGCCATCAGTTAAAATTTCATGCACAAGACAATTCTTCTTCATACTGATTTTGAGAGCCTGATTGGTGGTACTGATGAGTACTTCAATTTAAATTCAATGAAGGCAAAGACACTTATTTCTAGTCTTTTAGACACTAGAGCTTTTATTTTGTCCATCTTGATTGTGCTGCAATCAGTGTTACAATAGAACACTAATAGACCATCCACCTTCATGATCTTAAATGATCTCAAATTGCTTTGTCCAGTGAAATAAGGAAGCTTCCTCTGAATTTCAGGAAGTATTTAAAAAAAGCCTCTAAGTACCTTGGGAAACAAAGAAAATGCTTGGAAATAAAATGGCCATTAGTTCCAACATTGTCAGTGCAGGGTCAAATCTTGATTTAACAATGTATTTCGCCATACATGTCTAATCCTTGGACAGAGGAGGGCCAAAATTAGAAAAAGTTGTTTTTTTGTCACTATTTTTCTATTTTAGACTAAAATCGGGATGGGGGTTCCTGTATATATGAATTTACTTTATTTGGGCCTTTTTGAATTGCTGCGACCACTTTTGACTGTTAGACATTTAATGAAGTAGGGCCTACCTGCGTTGATTGAAAAGTATAAAGTGTCCCAAGCTTATTTTCTTTATCTAAGATTTAGGAATTTTAGTTTTGACCCATAGCCCAAGGAATGACTCTTAAATAAGATGACTGGACTCTCTGGGAATATTCTTGAATGGGGGTAGGCTGAGCATGAACATTAGAAAAAAGGGATAAAATCAAGGTTGTTTTTTTATTTATTTGGAAGTTATGACTCATATGCTCCTCAGTTTTAGAATGTTTTAACAAGTCAAAACCCAATGGCCAACTAACTGGGTTTAATTGAAGAGTATTATTTCTTTTTATCGTCCCTTATTTGATGTTGTCCCTAGATACACAAATGTATGGCTATTAAAATCTATGGCTTTCTATTGCAGTTAAGGATGTCAGGTCCAAGCAACTGTACTCCTGATCAAAAGTCTAATAGAGGAAAGCGTCATGTGTTAAGCCCTGGATATAAAACAAGAAAGAGCATCCTGGTTGCAGAATCAGAATCATTTATTCCTGATGTAAGCATTTAATTATCATTCTTATTGTTCCTGTTGGGTAAAATTTAGGACATAGCTTGCTAATATTGGTATTTTAGGAAGATAAATGAAGAAACAAAAAGATATCTGTGAGAAAGTTTGTTTTCGTTTTGTTACTTTTTATATTACCTTACCTTAAATTACTGCAAATCGCATCTTCTAGCAACTAAGGTTGAAGAACCTGTAGATGTTGCCAAGTAACGTTGACTCGATATTCATATGACAGTAATTAGACATTTTTTGACATTGTACACTTTGTTTCCACTATTGTACCAGGTTTTGGAAGTAACAATCCTACCATCTGGCAGTAATGTGAGAATGAGAGATAAGTTTTTTATTTCAACAGATTACTAACACAAGCCCAAAAGGGCCAAATTTGAATTTTGGGGTCAAAATATCATAAAAACACACGAAAGCTGGAAAATTGAAAAAGAATGCCAAAACAAAACGAAAAAAATTAGAATGAAAAAATCATTTGTTAGTCAATACTTAAACTGGGAAATATCAGTTAAAATGATAAAAACTGGTCAAACTACACAAAAATACCCATATAAAAGAAAATTTGAAAAGTACATTAAGAAAAGGAGGGGAGGGGGGGACAAACAAGAAAACAAATTCATAACTCCTTATCATGAGCAGCATAGTTACATATAGTAGGGTTAAGAGCGGAAAAAGGTAAATCTCTTCCTCTAAAACTAGGCTATATACTGTACAGACTTTTCAAAAAGAAAGATTACTGTCCCATGTTCCCACGCTAAAAAGTGTTTCATTGATTATCTTTCAACATATTTGGTAAGCCAATTACACCGTTTCTTATTTCTGGAGAGACATTGGACTCATGTTTTAAAACCAGATTGAGTTTTGGAACCACCCACTAGGAAAGGCGAATGCTACTTCAAATAATTTTTTTTAATGTAATAAATTGTTTCACATAGATCGTGTTACGAGAGAATACACACCCAAATCGGTTCTTTTGTATGAAACGCCAGTGAAAAGAAGGAGAAGTTTTTGAACCACTTTATTAAAATCGCTATAGGCCATCCTTTTCTCTGTGATTTTACCTTTTGCGGGTTCTATGCCATGAAGAGGCCATTTTTTTCTCTGTGATCTTATCTTTTGCGGGTTCTCTGCCATGATGAAGAAACTATGCAAGGAAACATATTGGTAATGGATTGTAATTTGGTTTCCTAAAAGCAGGGAAAGTGTAGACCAAAAGGCTGCAATATGCACCATTATAAATTAACTCTTCATCAGATTTAAGAATAATATCCCACAAAACCGAAGAAAGATTGAGCACCTCAGTGTAGAGATATTAGTGTAGAATTGCTTGAAAAAAATTATTGTATTTGGGCTTGAGTGCAAATAATAAATATAATTTGTAATGTAATGTAAATGTAATGTAATTTGGGCTTGATTAAGGAGACAGATAATTGTTTTAATTCAAGTTGGTAATTTAATCTCGTCAAATTTGTCGCACACAGTGAATGTATACTATTGAAGCAATTTATGTGCCATTTATTTTGTTGATATATTTTTTTTCTTTTTAAGTAAATTTTTTTTTCTAAGCTTGGTCAGTCATGAAAATTGTTGTTCTTAAAATTAATTATCAATTCTTTTTTATTATTGTGTACTTTTTATCTACTACTACAGTACCTTTTAGTAGATTGTGGGGGTGAGTAATTCTCCTTCTTCGTGACTTGTGTGTAGTTTTCACTTACATTTGCATGAATGTATCATTAAAAGATTTCATAATGAAGACACCGTGGTTTCACCTACAAGCGTAGTGTTATATCTATCATTAAACGAACAATAGTTATATGTATGTATATTTATTTATTTATCAGTAAGGATTTTCTTGAAAACAGCCAGACAATTTTCTCTGAAAATTTGTTATACTATTGTTTTTTGACGGAGAGAAAAAAAAAAAAAAAAAAAAAAAAAAACGATCTAGTTAAGTCGCAACTTTTAAAAGTAGTTCAGTGCCTTAATTTTGGAAAAATATTTTCCATATGAATAATGTCACAAACACTTAAAATAGTTAAAATAAATTTTGCTGATAATGAGTGTTTGTGCTAATTATCTAAAAAAGCACAACATGATTTAATTTAATTGTCGATAATAAAGAATAGTTTTTCGGTTCAAATATGCTAACAAGTTTGCCGAATAAGATAAAATAAAACTCAAGTTGCTGTGCCAAAGGCATTAAAAAGTCTCTTAAAACCAAGCAAAGCCTAATCCTTGGTACTAGTATATTATGTGAGAAGAAAAATCCCTTTCAATTTGTATCCTGCTACATGTAGCTTTGCTCCTTATGACCAAGATTGGTTAATCCTTATATACCCCTTTGCAATTAACATTCAAACTTCTTCCTGAGTTAAGCTGTTCGAGTTTCAGAAAACTGCTCTCTCCCATCCAATTTAAGATTCTGGTATTGCCCACCTCACAGGGGGCAGTTCCCCCAATAATGTGAAAAAAAATATTATATAGCCCTTGCTCCTTGACTATCGGGATATATCCCAAAAGTGTTGCTCTGCTGATCTGTTTATCTGCTTAGAATTTGGAGGACAATAATTTTTTTCTTTGTTCTTAGAATGACGACGAAGCAGAATTATGTAAATTACGCTTTTTCCGAATTATGTTTTTTCTTTGTTCTTAGAATGACGACGAAGCAGAATTACGTGAAAGACATAAAATACGCTATGCAGAAATACAACAACAAACTTTACAATCACCAGGAGCACCTTTAGGGAGAAGACGAACGCAATTGGGGAAGGACTTAGAAGTTGCCAATGCTGCTGTAACTGAACATTATTCAAACTGTATAAAGCTATCCGCAGAAAATGTGAGTTCTTGCCTTGTTTTTTTTTATCAGCCTGATTTTTTTCTAACTTAACATTAACTTCGTCGTATTGAAAACAGTTGGATCTTCCGCTAAATCCTTTTCTGTTAAAAGCTTAGTCGCCCCCTTCTGAACTGTTTTTTCGGATTTCTGAAATATCAAAGTATATCTATACAATAAGATAGCATCAGCCCGGTAAAAAAAAAAACAAAAACATAAAACAAGGGCCCTCAGCTAGGAAATCCCAAATTAAATCTTAAGTCTGTACCTAAAATGGACTTAGAAGTTTCCAATGCTGCTGTAACTGAACATTATTCAAACTGTATAAAACTATCTGCAGAAAATGTGAGCTCTTGCCTTCAAACCGGTATGAATATATACAGTTTGTTATCTTAGAATATTTCAAAGACCTAATAAAACTACCAACAACACTTTATCCTAATTGAATTTGATCTTTATATACCGTATCTTTTATGTTATGTAACAGTATACAAGTAATAACGTATAGCTATTACTTGTACAATCAATTATGTTAAATTGTACCCATAGACAATCTAAATGATCTCGGATTTTTCAATTCCGTTTTATCTATGTTTGGGATCTAGTAATCTAAGAACTTTAGAGGATCAACAAGTTCGTGGTAATGAACTGTAAGTAAGAAGCGATGCGGCTCAATAGTAACCGATACTGTAAAAAACGAATTTTGATACCAATACGTACCTCTTATTATGCTGATTGAGAATTGGCTTATAATGCTGATTCTATCATAGTGTTACCCCTCAAAATATAAGAACCTGAGAAATTTTGTCTGATTTTTGAAAAAGAGGAAAACCCCCCTAAAATTCAAGGAGTCTTAATGAAAGTCACACATTCAGATTAAGTGCATCAGGGAACCATGCTTTAGAGGTTTAAAGTTCCCATCTGCTAAAATGTAGAATTTTGCATTTTTTGCCAGAAGAAAGATCATGGATGCGAGTTTATTTTATTTTTTTTCCAGGGGTGGTCGTATCAAACCAAATATCCTTGAATATCGGGAGATGGTTCATTCAAACGGAAATCAAAAGTTCTAGTTCTCTTTTTTATGTGACCAAAAAAGATTGGAGGGCAACTAGCTATCCTCCCACCCTTCCTTTTCGCCCAAAGTCGTCCAATAAAAATTTCAAGATGTCCATTTTGTTCAGCATAGCTGAAAGATCCAGTAACTATGCCTTTGGTGATAACATAACCCCCCCACAGCTCTAAGTCATGAAATTTGTCCATTGTTTCCACATAGTATTTGTTATTGTGCATTATACTGACATTGTTTCGGAGGGGGGAGGGGGATAATTTTGCGTGGAGAGGAAAGTTTCTGGAGAGTGAACTACTGAAATGTTGTTTGATTACAACAATAAGAAGCTTTTTTTTAAACACTAAAAAACTTAAGTGTAAAGAGCAAGGTAGTGAGAAAGGGGTGACCCCCCCTCATATACATAATAAAAAAAAGAATTTTTCAACTGAAAAAAAGGAGCAACATCAAAACTTAAAACAAAAAGAAGTTATCAAATGTTAGTCAAATAGTTAAGAACAAGTTTCTTTAAACATTTGTAACCTACATACGTGAAACTGAAGTTGTTTTCTTCCATGTTGTCTCAAAGGGAACCTGAAAAAGACAAATGTCAAATATTAGTCATATGCTGAAAAACAATCTTTTTCAAATAATTTGTTATTTACTCAAATGAAACTGAAGTTTATTTCTTATCTCAAAATTTCTATCAGATGCATTTCGGGAAAATATGAGGTGTGGGGGGATATCCACCCTCTGATCATTTGGAATCTTAAGAATGGCACTAGAACTTTTGATTACCAATCGCATGATCCCCCTCTGAATTTTATAGGATCACCCTTTCTATATATACCTTATATACCCCCAGGGCATAACTTACAACCCTTGCCCTGAGGGCTGTAGGGGGGTATAAGATATACTTTCCGTCCCTTTTAACTACTTTGAACAAAATGGCTATCTCAAAATTTTGATTGGATGTGTTTGGGGAAATGATGGGCATGGGAGGGGGTTCGTTGCCCTCCAATCACTTTCGAATATTAAAAAGAGCACCAGTCCTTTCAATTTCCAATCGAATGGGGTCTTTTCGAAGTTTCTACGACAACAAATGGCCATTTCAGAATTTCTATCAGATACATTTCTGGAAAATACGAGGTGTATGGGGGGTATCCATCCTCTGATCACTCTGAGTCTTAAAAAGGGCACTAGAACATCTGATTTCTAATCTAATGAGCAAATTTTTGATTGGATGTGTTTTGGGAAATGTTAGGCACGGGAAGGGGGGGGGGCTAGTTGCCCTCTAATCGCTTTCGAACATTAAAAGGGGTACTAGCCACTGCAATTTCCAATCTAAAAAGCCCCTTAGAAGTTTCTATGACAACAAGTAGCCATCAAAAAATATCAGATGCATTTCGAGAAAATACGAGGTGTTGTGGGAGTATCCTCCCTCCGATCACTCTGAATCTTAAAGAGGCCACTAGAACTTATGATTACCAATCCAATGGGCCCCCCTCCAAAGTTTATACAATCACCCTTTCTCTATAAACCTTAAATACCCCCAGAGCATAACTTACAACCCTTGCCCTGAGTGCTATGGTGGGGGGGGGGGTCGTCATCCTCAAAGACATAATTTCCGGATCTTCGAACAACTTCGGAACAAAGTGCCTTCGAAACATCGAATATTCTGCCCACATCGCTCTTTACTTAGGCAGCGCTATTGTGCTGCCTATTATTTATAGCTTTTTTTATGCTAAAGCTGTTTTCTTTATGTTAAATTAGAGGGAACCTGAAATAGAAAAATATCAAATATTTGTCATTTTCTTAAGAATAATCTTTTTCAAATACTTCATAACTTATTTACGTGAAACTAAAGTTGTTTTCTTCTATATTGACTCAGAGGGAACCTGAAAAAGAAAATATCAAATATTAGTCATATGCCTAAGAACAATCTTTTTCAAATAATTTGTATCTTACTTGCCTGAAACTAAAGTTAATTTCTTCTATCTTGACTCAGAGGGAACGTGAAAAAGAAAAATATCAAATATTTGTCATATGCTGAAGAAAATGTTTTTGAAACAATTTGTAACTTACTTATGTGAAACTAAAGTTGTTTTCTTCCATGCTGACTTCCATATAGTAATACGCTTAAGAACAATCTTTTTTAAATAATTTATAACTTACTTATGCGAAACTAAAGTTGTTTTCTCCCACATTGTTTTCCATGTTGTAATATGCTTAAGAACAATCTTTTTCAAATAATAATTTATAACCTACTTACATGAAACTAAAGGTGTTTTCTTCTATATTGACTCAGAGGGGAACCTGAAAAGAAAAATATCGAAAGTTAGTCATCTGCTTAGGAATAATCTTTTTGAAATAATTTATAACTTACTTACATGAAACTAAAGTTAATTTCTTCTTTGTTGACTCTGAGTGAACCTGAAAGCAAATATATGAAATAATAGTCATATGTTTAAGAATTTTTGAAATAATTTATGACTTACTTACATAAAGTTGCAGTTTTTTCTTCCGTGTTGACTCAAAGGGAACCTGAAAAAAATATATCAAATGTTAGCCATGTGCTTAAGAATAATCTTTTTGAAATAATTTATAACTTACTTACGTGAAACTAAAGCTGTTTTATTCCATGTTGACTCAAAGGGAACCTGAAAAATAAAATATCAAATATTAGTCATTTGCTTTAGAACAATCATTTTCAAATAACTTACAGCCTGCTTATGTGAAACTAAAGTTGTTTTCTTCCATGTTGACTTAGAGGTCAACATGGACATGTTGTGACATGTTGTCCATGTTCAACATTTCCATGTTGAAAAAGGAAAATATCTAACATTAGTCAGATTCTTAAGAACAATCTTTTCGGGTAATGTATAACTTACTTCCGTGAAGCTATTCTTCCATGTAGGCTCAGAGGGAACCTGAAAAAGAAAATATCAAATATTAGCCATATGCTTAGTAATATTTCTCAAATAATTTATAACTTACTTACGTGAAACTAAAGTTGTTTTCTTGCATGTTAACGTAACGGCAAGCTGAAAAAGAAAAATATCAAATATTAGTCATATGCTTAAGAACAATCTTTGAAATAATTTATAACTTACTTACGTGAAACTAAAAAATGGAAGGGAACATGAAAAAGAAAAAATCAGTGTTCGTTAAAAATAAATTTATTTTCTTTCATGTTGACTCAGAGGGACCAGAAAAAGAAAAATATCAAACTGTAGTCATATGCTTAAGAAGAATCTTTTTCAAATAATTTATATCTTACTTATATGAAACTAAAGTTATTTTCTTCCTTGTTGACTCAAAGGGAACCTGAAAAAGGAAAATATCAAATATTAGTCATTTAGTTGTTTTCTTCCATGTTGACTCATAGGGAACCAAAAAAAGAAAAATATCAAATATTGGTCATATGCTAAGGAACAAACTTTTTGAAATAATTAACAACTTACTTACGTGAAATTAAAGTTGTTTTCTTCCATGTTGAATGAAAGGGAACCTGAAAAAGAAAAATCTTTAGAAATAATATTTTTAAATTACTTACTTGAAACTAAAGTCGTTTCCTTTCGTTTCCTTAACCTGAAAAAGAAAATATCAAATATTAGTCAAATGTTTATTATTCAGATAATTTATAAATTGCTTACGTGAAACTAAAGCTATTTTCATCCATGTTCACTCAAAGGGAACCTGAAAAAGGAAATATAAAATATTAGTCATATACTTAAAGACAATGTTTTTCAAATAAGTTCTAACATACTCACGTGAAACTAAAGCTGTTTTCTTCCGTGTTAACTTAGAGGGAACCTGAAAAAGCAAAATATCAAATATTAGGCACCTACTTAAGAACAATCCTTTTGGAATAAATCATCACTTACTTAAGTGAAACTAATGTTGGTTTCTTCCATGTTAACTCAAAGGGAACTTAAAAAAAGGAAAATATCAAATATTAGTCATATGTTTAAGAACTTCTTTTTAAAATAACTTATAAGTTGCTTGAAACTAAAGTCGTTTTCTTTCATATTGACTCAGAGAGAACCTGAGGAAGGCAAATACCAAATATTAGTCATATGCTTAAGAAAAGTCTTTTTAAATAATTTATAACTTACTTATGTAAAACTAAAGTTGTTTTTCTCCATGTTGTCTCAAAAAGGAACCTGTAAAAGATTAATACCAAATATTAGTTATATGCTTAAGAACAATCTTTTTCAAACAATTTATAGCTTAGAAACGTGGAACTAAAGTCAATTTCTTCTATGTTGCCTCAGAGGGAACTTGGAAAAGAAAAGTATCAAATATTAATCACACGCTTAAAAACAATCTTTTTGAAATAACTTATAAGTTACGTGATATTCTATCTTACATGAAATTAAATAAAATTTATACTTACAAGAAATTACGTTATACTTACGTGAAATTAAAGCTGTTTCCTTCCATGTTGACTCATGTTGGAACCTGAAAAACAAAAATATAAAAGGGAGCCTGAAAAAGAAAAATAACAACTATTAATCATATACTGAAAGTTACTTACATGAAACTAAAGTTTTTTTTTTCATGATGACTCAGAGGGAACCAAAAAAAAAAAAAAAAATATAAAATATTAGTCGTTTGCTTAAGAACAATGTTTTTCAAATAGGTTATAGCATACTTATGTGAAACTAAAGTTGTTATCTTTCATGGTGACTCAGAGGAACCTGAAAAAGAAAATATCAAATATTAACAATATGCTCAAGAGCAAAATTTCTCTAATAATTTACAAATTACGGAATTTAACCTTGTTTTCTTCCATGTTGACTCATAGGGAACCTGAATAAGAAAAATATCAAATATTTGTCATATGCTTTTCAGATAATGTATAACTTACTTACGTGAAACTAAAGTTGTTTCCTTCCATGTTGATTCAAAGGGGACCGGAAAAGAAAATTTCAAATATTAGTCATACGCTTAAGAATAATCTTTTTCAAATAATTCATAACTTACGTGAAACTAAGGCTGTTTTCTACCATGTTGTCTTAGTGGGAACCTGAAACAGAAAATATCAAATATTAGTCATATGTTTAAGAACTGTCTTTTTCTAATAATTTATAACTTACTTACGTGGACTAATTTTTAATAGTTTTAGTATTTTTTAAGAAATATAAGATATTGCTTTTACCTGAAAATAAAATAGGGTTTTCAAACAGCTCAAAACTTATTTGCTGAAAACTTGTTTGAGCCCCTTCCCACCGGATATTTCTTTGTGCTACCTACTTCAATTTTTAAAGATTTCTTATTTAATCCCTGAAAAAGAAATTCCTTATAAAAAATATAAAAACTTATCTGTAAAATGAATCTTCGATTTGCTCGTTTAAGCAAAACAGTTTGGGTATTTTCTCTTTGTTTTCGTCGGTTACAGTTTTGAGTAATATTCTCTGGCTTTTTTGGGGGGAGGGGATCTAGGTGTTTTGGATTTAAAAAAGATGACATTCTGAAGTTATTTTATTTTATATTCCGAATCCAAATTTTCCTAGCACCCATATAACTGTTACGTAGTGATTTTTGAAGTTAAACAAGTGATTATACAAACTATGGGCTGACTGGACATTTCAAATGCCAAAGTATTGAGTGTGCAAACCCGGTGGCCCAATGAGCACGGGGTTCCGATTGACAGCCATTAACGCAAGTTGGTGACTTGCAGGTACTCCGGTATAGTTACAAAAATCAGGAGAAGCCAAAGATAGATTGCCAAAGATTGTCCTTTTCGGCGAACAGTCTAGTGCTAAACGAAAAGCAGGTCGTTTGCGGTGGGGGGGGGAGGATGTCATAAAGAAAGACTTGAAGGAAAAGGGAACATCCTGAGAGGGTGTAAAAAGGGAGGCTTTTAATAGATTGGGATGAAGGAGGAGCGTGTGTAGCCGTGTCGGCCTCAGGTGGCTTGATGCTGCGGTGAGTTGTTGTTAGTAGTAGTAGTGGTAACTTGTTTTATAATTTTGTTTCATTTATTTTAGAGCTAGATTCAAGTCTACGGACTATCGTTTTAGCCGTATTAGCTATTACTTCTATGTTTACCGGATTTATTAGGAATTGAATAAACGAAAAATTTTTTCAACTAAAATTAAGGAGCGATGGTAAAAATCAAAGCAAACGATAATTATTCCGCATATGAAGGGGTTGCTCCCTCCTCAATACCCTGCTTTTCACACTAAAAGTTTTAGCGCTATTAGAATAGCTTCTTACTCCAAATAAACGGTCCTTGTTTTTCAGGAGTAGTTCTTAATTTTTTTTGAAAACAGTCAAATTTTAAACGTAAAGAGCAAGGTATTGAGGAGGTGGGCAACCCCTTCATACACGGAATAATTTGTTTTCGTTTTGCATTAACAACTATTAGGCATATGCTTAAGAACAGTCTTTTTAAAATAATTTATAACTTACTTACCTGAAACTAAAGTTGTTTTCTTTCATATTGACAGAGGAACCTGAAAAAGAAAAATTTAAAATAGTAGTCATATGCTCAAGAACAATATTTTTTAAATAATTTATAACTTACGTACACTAAAGTTGTCTTCTTTCACGTTGACTCAGAGGGAACCTAAAAAAGAAAAAATATTAAATATTAGTCTTATGCCCAAGAATAATTTTTTTCAAATAATTTATAACTGACTTGAAACTAAAGTTGTTTTCTTTCATGTTGACAGAGGGAACCTGAAAAAGAAAAATATGAAATGTTAGTCATATACTCAAGAACAACTTTTTTCAAATAATTTATAACTTAAAGTTGTTTTGTTCCATGTTGACTCAGAAGGGACCTGAAAAAAAATAACAAATATTAGGCATATGCTTAAGAACAGTATTTTAAACTAATTTATAACTTACTTACGTGAAACTAAAGTAATTTTCTTCCACGTTGACTCAGAGGCAACATGAAAAAGAAAAATGTAAAATAGTAGTCATATGCTCAAGAACATTTTTTTTAAAATAATTTATAACTTACGTGAAATTAAAGTTGTTCTGTTCCATATTGACCCAGAGGGGACCTGAAAAAATTACAAATATTAGGCATATTCTTAAGAACATTATTTAAAAAATAATTTATAACTTACTTACGTGAAACTAAAGTTGTTTTCTTCCATGTTGAATCAGAGGGGACCTGAAAAAGAACAATATTAAATATTAGTCATATGCTGAATAACAATTTTTTTCAAATAATCTATAACTTACGTGAAATTAAAGCTGTTCTGTTCCATGTTGACTCAGAGGGGATATGAAAAAAATAACAAATATTAGGCATATGCTTAAGAACAGTCTTTTTAAAATGATTTATAACTTACTTACCTGAAACTAAATTTGTTTCCTTCCACGTTGACTCAGAGGGAACCTGAAAACGAAAAATTTTAAATATTAGTCATATGCTCAAGAACAATTTTTTTTCAAATAATTTATACCTTACGTGAAACTAAAGTTGTTCTGTTCCATGTTGACCCAGAGGGGATATGAAAAAAATAACAAATATTAGGTATATTCTTAAGAACAGTCTTTCTAAAATAATTTATAACTTCTTACTTGAAACTAAAATTGTTTTCTTCCACGATTATTCAGAGGGAACCTGAAGAAGAAAAATATTAAATATTAGTTGTATGCCCAAGAATAATTTTTTTTCAAATAATTTATACCTTAGGTGAAACTAAAGTTGTTCTGTTCCATGTTGACCCAGAGGGGATATGAAAATAATAACAAATATTAGGCATATGCTTAAGAACAGTATTTTAAAAATAATTTATAACTTACTTACCTGAAACTAAAGTTGTTTTCCTCCATGTTGACTCAGAGGGAACCTGAAAAAGAACTATATTAAATATTAGTAATATGCTCAAGAACAATTTTTTTCAAATAATCTATAACTAATGTGAAATTAAAGTTGTTCTGTTCCATGTTGACTCAGAGGGGATATGAAAAAACTAACAAATATTAGGCATATGTTTAAGAACAGTCCTTTTAAAATAATTTATAACTTATTTACCTGAAACTAAAGTTGTTTTCTTCCACTTTGACTCAGAGGGAACCTGAAAAAGAAAAATATGAAATATTAGTCGTATGCCCAAGAACAATTTTTTTCAAATAATTTAAATCTTACGTGAAACTAAAGTTGTTCTGTTCCATGTTGACCCAGAGGAGATGTGAAAAAAATAACAAATGTTAGGAAGAACAGTATTTTCAAACTAATTTATAACTTACTTACGTGACACTAAAATATTTTTCTCTCATGCTGAGAGAGGGAACCTGAAAAAGAAAAATATAAAATATTAATCATATGCTTAAGAACAATTTTTTGTAATAATTTATAACTTACGGGAAACTAAAGTTGTTTTGTTCCATGTTGACTCAGAGGGGACCTGAAAAAAATTATGAATATTAGGCATATGCTTAAAAACAGTCTTTTCAAAATTATTTATAACTTACTTACGTGAAACTAGAGTTGTTTTCTTTCATGTTGACTCAGAGGGAACCTGAAAAAGAAAAATATTAAATATTAGTCATATGTTCAAGAACAATTTTTTCAAATAATTTATAGCTTACGTGAAACTAAAGTTGTTTTGTTCCATGTTGACTCAGAGCGGACCTGAAAAAAATATATATTAGGCATATGCTTAAGAACAGTATTTTTAAAATAATCTATAACTTTCTTACGTGAAACTAAAGTTGTTTTCTACCACCTTGACTCAGAGGGAACCTGAAAAAGAAAAATATTAAATATTAGTCGTATGCTCAAGAACAATTTTTTTCAAATAATTTATATCTTTCGTGAAACTAAAGTTGCTCTGTTCCATGTTGACCCAGAGGGGATATGAAAAAAATTGAAATGTTAGGCATATGCTTAAGAACAATCTTTTTAAAATAGTTTATAACTTACTTTCCTGAAACTAAAGTTGTTTTCCTCCACGATGACTCAGAGGGAACCTAAAAAAGAAAAATATTAAATATTAGTCGTATGCTCAAGAACAATCTTTTTTCAAATAATTTATATCTTACGTGAAACTAAAGTTGTTCTGTTCCATGTCGACCCAGAGAGGATATGAAAAAAATACAAATATTAGGCATATGCTTAAGAACAGTCTTTTTAAAATAATTTATAACTTACTTACCTGAAACTAAAGTTGTTTTTTTTTCACGATGACTCAGAGGTAACCTGAAAAAGAAAAATATTAAATATTAGTCATATGGTCAAGAACAATTTTTTTTCAAATAATTTATATCTTACGTGAAACTAAAGTTGTTCTGTTCCATGTTAACCCAGAGGGGATATGAAGAAAATAACAAATGTTAGGCATATGCTTAAGATCAGTATTTTTAAACTAATTTATAACTTACTTACGTGAAACTAAAGTAATTTTCTTCCACGTTTTCTCAGAGGGAATATGAAAAAGAAAAATATAAAATAGTAGTCATATTGTCAAGAACAATTTTTTTCAAATAATTTATAAATTACGTGAAATTAAAGTTGTTCTGTTTCATGTTGACTCAGAGGGGATCTGAAAAAAATAACAAATATTAGGCATATGCTTTAGAATATTCTTTTTAAAATAATTTATAACTGAAACTAACGTTGTTTTTTTCCACATGTACTCAGAGGGAACCTGAAAAAGAAAAATATTAAATATTAGTCGTATGCCCAAGAACAATTTTTTCAAATAATTTATACCTTACGTGAAACTAAAGTTGTTCTGTTCCATGTTGACCCAGAGGGGATATGAAAAAAAATAACAAATATTAGGTATATTCTTAAGAACAGTCTTTTTAAAATAATTTATAACTTCTTACTTGAAACTAAAATTGTTTTCTTCCACGATTATTCAGAGGGAACCTGAAGAAGAAAAATATTAAATATTATTCGTATGCCCAAGAATAATTTTTTTTCAAATAATTTATACCTTAGGTGAAACTAAAGTTGTTCTGTTCCATGTTGACCCAGAGGGGATATGAAAAAACTAACAAATATTAGGCATATGCTTAAGAACAGTATTTTAAACTAATTTATAATTTACATACGTGAAACTAAAGTAATTTTCTTCCACGTTGACTCAGAGGGAACATGAATAAGAAAAATATAAAATAGTAGTCATATGCTCAAGAACAATTTTTTTCAAATAATTTATAACTTACGTGAAATTAAAGTTGTTCTGTTCCATGTTGACCCAGAGGGGACCTGAAAAAATTACAAATATTAGGCATATTCTTAAGAACATTATTTAAAAAATAATTTATAACTTACTTACGTGAAACTAAAGTTGTTTTCTTCCACGTTGACTCAGAGGGAACATGAATAAGAAAAATATTAAATATTAGTCGTATGCCCAAGAACAATTTTTTTTCAAATAATTTGTACTGTAAGTGAAACTAAAGTTGTTCTGTTCCATATTGACCCAGAGGGGATATGAAAGAAAATAGCAAATATTAGGTATATTCTTAAGAATAGTCTTTTAAAAATAATTTATAACTGAAACTAACGTTGTTTTTTTCCACATGTACTCAGAGGGAACCTGAAAAAGAAAAATATTAAATATTAGTCGTATGCCCAAGAACAATTTTTTCAAATAATTTATACCTTACGTGAAACTAAAGTTGTTCTGTTCCATGTTGACCCAGAGGGGATATGAAAAAAAATAACAAATATTAGGTATATTCTTAAGAACAGTCTTTTTAAAATAATTTATAACTTACTTACCTGAAACTAACGCTGTTTTCTTCCACGTGTACTCAGAGGGAACCTGAAGAAGAAAAATATTAAATATTAGTCATATGCCCAAGAGCAATTTTTTTCAAATAATTTATATCTTACGTGAAACTAAAGTTGTTCTTTTCCATGTTGACCCAGAGGGGATATGAAAAAAAAAAGAAATATTAGGTATATTCTTAAGAACAGTCTTTTTAAAATAATTTATAACTTCTTACTTGAAACTAAAGTTGTTTTCTTCCACGATTATTCAGAGGGAACCTGAAAAAGAAAAATATTAAATATTAGTCGTATGGCCTAGAACATTTTTTTTCAAATAATTTATACCTTAGGTGAAACTAAAGTTGTTCTGTTCCATGTTGATCCAGAGGGGATATGAAAAAAATAACAAATATTAGGCATATGCTTAAGAACAGTATTCTAAACTAATCTATAACTTACTTACGTGAAACTAAAGTAATTTTCTTCCACGTTGACTCAGAGGGAACATGAAAAAGAAAAATATAAATAGTAGTCATATGCTCAAGAACAATTTTTTTCAAATAATTTATAACTTACGTGAAATTAAAGTTGTTCTGTTCCATGTTGACCCAGAGGGGACCTGAAAAAATTACAAATATTAGGCATATTCTTAAGAACATTATTTAAAAAATAATTTATAACTTACTTACGTGAAACTAAAGTTGTTTTCTTCCATGTTGAATCAGAGGGGACCTGAAAAAGAACAATATTAAATATTAGTCATATGCTGAATAACACTTTTTTCAAATAATCTATAACTTACGTGAAATTAAAGCTGTTCTGTTCCATGTTGACTCAGAGGGGATATGAAAAAAATAACAAATATTAAGCATATGCTTAAGAACAGTCTTTTTAAAATAATTTATAACTTACTTACCTGAAACTAAATTTATTTTCTTCCACGTTGACGCAGAGGGAACCTGAAAAAGAAAAATTATAAATTTTAGTCATATGCTCAAGAACAATTTCTTTTCAAATAATTTATATCTTACGTAAAACTAAAGTTGTTCTGTTCCATGTTGACCCATTGGGGATATGAAAATAATAACAAATATTAGACATATGCTTAAGAACAGTATTTTAAAAATAATTTATAACTTACTTACGTGAAACTAAAGTTGTTTTCTTCCATGTTGACTCAGAAGGAACCTGAAAAAGAACAATATTAAATATTAGTAATATGCTCAAGAACAATTATTTTTCAAATAATCTATAACTTATGTGAAATTAAAGTTATTCTGTTCCATGTTGACTCAGAGTAGATATGAAAAAAAATAACAAATATTAGGCATATGCTTAAGAACAGTCTTTTTAAAATAATTTATAACTTACTTACCTGAAACTAAAGTTGTTTTCTTCCACTTTTACTCAGAGGGAACCTGAAAAAGAAAAATATTAAATATTAGTCGTATGCCCAAGAACAATTTTTTCCAAATAATTTAAATCTTACGTGAAACTAAAGTTGTTCTGTTCCATGTTGACCTAGAGGGGAAGTGAAAAAAATAACAAATATTAGGCATATGCTCAAGAACAGTATTTTTAAAATAATTTATAACTTACTTACCTGAAACTAAATTAGTTTTCTTCCACGTGGACTCAGAGGGAACCTGAAAAAGAAAAATATTAAATATTAGTCGTATGCCCAAGAACAATTTTTTTCAAATAGTTTACACCTTACGTGAAACTAAAGTTGTTCTGTTCCATGTTGACCCAGAGGGGATGTGAAAAAAATAACAAATATTAGGCATATGCTTAAGAACAGTATTTTTAAACTAATTGTGTTGCGAGAGCAACACTTTGGTTTTGTCGTGTTTTTTTTTTTTTTTTTTTGTTCCTAGCACCCCGATTTCAGCTTACTCCTAGAAAGTGGTAAGGGTCTAACTTCTGCGGTTTTTACGGAAAGTGTGGACCTTAGGCCGGATTGATGAATATGACTTTACATTTTGGAAAGCTTCGTAGAACTCTTGCCTGGGGCCAAAAAGGATGGTTTTTGCTTGTCCTTGAGCCAGAGCCTATAGTGTGTGAAGTGAAGAGGAGTTGTATAGCCTATGTCAGAGAGGACTATCTGAAGTTATGCAGCCAAGCTTTCGTTTCATCAAACCATGTTTCTGCTTTCGAGTGGAAAGCTCCGTTATAGCAGGCAAGCAGGCAGGCACTAGTTTCAAATTGAAGATGGACTAAAATCTATAAGTGTTAAATATATGCGACAGTTACCCTGCCCCACAGCCAATATATCTTCTTTGAGTGATAAATAGAAAAATTTAGAGAAGCAAAAAAGCGGCATTTTCCCACGGGTCCGAAAGTGCTGCCATCTATTGTTTCTACCCATTTCTGTTCGTGATTTCAGCTGAGTTTATCATTCGGTTTTTCGCACTTGGGATTGCGGTAGAGAAATAGTATCAGATGTGCCTCTTAAACTTTAAAAGTTCTCTCATTGCTAAAGAAAATAGAGTTTATCCTTTGCTCCTTTCTAAGTGATGACGTTAGAAAGTTGGCCTACGGCAAAAAAGTCAACTTTTGAACTAAGACAGATAGATTTTTTTTTTCGACGGCAGTCGATAGCTTTTGATGAGCTGATCAAAGTATATGTCATCCATTTTTTTGTACAAAAATTCCTTCATGAGATATACCAGTTTGAAAGTTTAAAGGGGTTGACAACTTCAGTAGTAAGGTACACACTGAAACCAAAAATAAGCCGATACCAATTGTGAGACATATAAGGGAGTTGTAAGCAACAGTCGGCTGTTAGCTCATAAACTCTTACTAGTTGGTGTACCTATTTTTTGTTTCCGTTGTATTTGATGGTAAGACCAATTTGGTTCCAGTGGTAAGACATGTAGGGGACTTGTAAGTAATAATCGGCTGTAAGGCTACAATCATCTTTAGCAATGAGGAGTTTGCAACTTTTGCGAGTTGGTGTACCTAGTATGTATTTTAGCATCCTTACAGATTAACAACTTCAGCGTTTAGTCGCAGCGAGGAAACAAAACCAAAGTGTTGCTCTCGCAACACTTTACTCGGCGAAGCCGAGCAAAGGTTGGCGCAACACCTCACGTTGCCCATGCAACGTAGATCTAGTTTATAACTTACTTACGTGAAACTAAAATATTTTTCTTTCATGCTTAGAGAGGAAACCTGAAAAAGAAAAATATAAAATATTAATCATATGCTAAGAATAATTTTTTGTTGACTGTTTACTCAGAGGGGACCTGAAAAAATTATAAATATTAGGCATATGCTTAAAAACAGTCTTTTCAAACTTATTTATAACTTACTTATCTGAAACCAGAGTTGTTTTTTTTTTCATGTTGACTCAGAGGGAACCTGAAAAAGAAAAATATTAAATATTAGTCATATGCTCAAGAACAATTTTTTTCAAATAGTTTATAGCTTATGTGAAACTAAAGTTGTTTTGTTCCATGTCGAGTCAGAGGGGACCTGAAAAAAAAATATTAGGCACATGCTTAAGAACAGTATTTTAAAAATAATTTATAACTTACTTACGTGAAACTAAAGTTGTTTTCTTCCACGATGACTCAGAGGGAACCTGAAAAAGAAAAATATTAAATATTAGTCATATTCTCAAGAACAATTTTTTCCAAATAATTTATAACTTACGTGAAATTAAAGTTGTTTTGTTCCATGTTGACTAAGAGGGAACCTGAAATTGAAATATATTAAATATTAGTCATATGCTGAAGAACAATTTTTTTTTAAATTAATTTATATCTTACGTAAAACTAAAGTGGTTCTGTTCCATGTTGACCCAGAGGGGATTTGAAAATAATTACAAATATTAGGCATATGCTTAAGAACAGTATTTTTAAAATAATTTATAACTTACTTACTTGAAATTAAAGTTGTTTTCTTCCACATTTACTCAGAGGGAACCTGAAAAAGAAATATATTAAATATTAGTCATATGCTCAAGAACAATTTTTTTTCAAATAATTTATATCTTACGTAAAACTAAAGTGGTTCTGTTCCATGTTGACCCAGAGGGGATTTGAAAATAATAACAAATATTAGGTATATGCTTAAGAACAGTCTTTTTAAACTAATTTATAACTTACTTACGTGAAACTAAAGTAATTTTCTTCCACGTTGACTCAGAGGGAGCCTGAAAAAGAAAAATATAAAATAGTAGTCATGTGCTCAAGAACAATTTTTTTCAAATAATTTATTACTTACGTGAAATTAAATTTTTTCTGTTCCATGTTGACTCAGAGGGGTTCTGAAAAAAAAAAATAACAAATAACTTTTTAAAATAATTTGTAACTTACTTACCTGAAACTAAATTTGTTTTCTTCGTATTCAATAATAATAATAGTAAATAATATAGTATTTAAAAAATAATTTTTAACTTACTTACGTGAAACTAAAGTATTTTTCTTTCATGCTGAGAGAGGGAACCTGAAAAAGAAAAATATTAAATATTAATCATATGCTTAAGAACAATTCTTTCAAATAATTTATAACTTACGGGAAACTAAAGTTGTTTTGATCCATGTTGACTCAGAGGGGACCTGAAAAAAAAATATTTGGCATATGCTTAAGAACAGTATTTTTAAAATAATTTATAACTTACTTACGTGAAACTAAAGTTGTTTTCTTCCACATTGACTCAGAGGGAACCTAAAAAAGAAAAATATTAAATATTAGTCATATGCTCAAGAACAATTATTTTCAAATAATTTTTGTCTTACGTGAAACTAAAGTTGTTCTGTTCCATGTTGACCCAGAGGGGATATGAAATAAATAACAAATATTAGGTATAAGCTTAAAAACAGTCTTTTTAAAATAATTTATAACTTACTTACCTGAAACTAAAGTTGTTTTCCTCCACGATGACTCAGAGGGAACCTGAAAAAGGAAAATATTAAATATTAGTCATATCCTCAAGAACAATTATTTTCAAATAATTTATAACTTACGTGAAACTAAAGTTGTTTTGTTCCATGTTGACTCAGAGGGGACCTGAAAAAAATTAAATAATATTAGGCATATGCTTAAGAACAGTATTTTTAAACTAATTTATAACTTACTTACGTGAAACTAAAGTATTTTTCTTTCATGCTGAGAGAGGGAACCTGAAAAAGAAAAATATTAAATATTAATCATATGCTTAAGAACAATTCTTTCAAATAATTTATAACTTACGAGAAACTGAAGTTGTTTTGTTCCATGTTGACTCAGAGGGGACCTGAAAAAAATTATAAATGTTAGGCATATGCTTAAGAATAGTCTTTTCAAAATTATTTATAACTTACTTACCTGAAACTAGAGTTGTTTTCTTTCATGTTGACTCAGAGAGAACCTGAAAAAGAAAAATATTAAATATTAGTCATATGCTCAAGAAATTTTTTTTCAAATAATTTATAACTTACGTGAAATTAATGTTGTTCTGTTCCATGTTGATCAGAGGGGATCTGAAAAAAATAACAAATATTAGGCATATGCTTAAGAATATTCTTTTTTAAAATAATTTATAACTTACTTACCTGAAACTAACGTTGTTTTCTTCCACGTGTACTCAGAGGGAACCTGAAAAAGAAAAATGTTAAATATTAGTCGTATGCCCAAGAACAATTTTTTTCAAATAATTTATTACTTACGTGAAATTAAATTTTTTCTGTTCCATGTTGACTCAGAGGGGTTCTGAAAAAAAAAAATAACAAATAACTTTTTAAAATAATTTGTAACTTACTTGCCTGAAACTAAATTTGTTTTCTTCGTATTCAATAATAATAATAGTAAATAATATAGTATTTAAAAAATAATTTTTAACTTACTTACGTGAAACTAAAGTATTTTTCTTTCATGCTGAGAGAGGGAACCTGAAAAAGAAAAATATTAAATATTAATCATATGCTTAAGAACAATTCTTTCAAATAATTTATAACTTACGGGAAACTAAAGTTGTTTTGATCCATGTTGACTCAGAGTGGACCTGAAAAAAAAATATTTGGCATATGCTTAAGAACAGTATTTTTAAAATAATTTATAACTTACTTACGTGAAACTAAAGTTGTTTTCTTCCACATTGACTCAGAGGGAACCTAAAAAAGAAAAATATTAAATATTAGTCATATGCTCAAGAACAATTATTTTCAAATAATTTTTGTCTTACGTGAAACTAAAGTTGTTCTGTTCCATGTTGACCCAGAGGGGATATGAAATAAATAACAAATATTAGGTATAAGCTTAAAAACAGTCTTTTTAAAATAATTTATAACTTACTTACCTGAAACTAAAGTTGTTTTCCTCCACGATGACTCAGAGGGAACCTGAAAAAGGAAAATATTAAATATTAGTCATATCCTCAAGAACAATTATTTTCAAATAATTTATAACTTACGTGAAACTAAAGTTGTTTTGTTCCATGTTGACTCAGAGGGGACCTGAAAAAAATTAAATAATATTAGGCATATGCTTAAGAACAGTATTTTTAAACTAATTTATAACTTACTTACGTGAAACTAAAGTATTTTTCTTTCATGCTGAGAGAGGGAACCTGAAAAAGAAAAATATTAAATATTAATCATATGCTTAAGAACAATTCTTTCAAATAATTTATAACTTACGAGAAACTGAAGTTGTTTTGTTCCATGTTGACTCAGAGGGGACCTGAAAAAAATTATAAATGTTAGGCATATGCTTAAGAATAGTCTTTTCAAAATTATTTATAACTTACTTACCTGAAACTAGAGTTGTTTTCTTTCATGTTGACTCAGAGAGAACCTGAAAAAGAAAAATATTAAATATTAGTCATATGCTCAAGAAATTTTTTTTCAAATAATTTATAACTTACGTGAAATTAATGTTGTTCTGTTCCATGTTGATCAGAGGGGATCTGAAAAAAATAACAAATATTAGGCATATGCTTAAGAATATTCTTTTTTAAAATAATTTATAACTTACTTACCTGAAACTAACGTTGTTTTCTTCCACGTGTACTCAGAGGGAACCTGAAAAAGAAAAATGTTAAATATTAGTCGTATGCCCAAGAACAATTTTTTTCAAATAATTTATACCTTACTATTGTTGACTCAGAGAGAACCTAAAAAAGAAAAATATTAAATATTAGTCATATGCTCAAGAAATTTTTTTCAAATAATTTATAGCTTACGTGAAACTAAAGTTATTTTGTTCCTTTTTGACTCAGAGGGAACCTGAAAAAGAAAAATATTAAATATTAGTCGTATGCTCAAGAAAAATTTTTTTCAAATAATTTATATCTTACCTGAAACTAAAGTTGTTCTGTTCCATGTTGACCCAGAGGGGATATGAAAAAATAACAAATATTAGGCATATGCGTAAGAACAGTCTTTTTAAAATAATTTATAACTTACTTACCTGAAACTAAAGTTGTTTTCTTCCACGATGACTCAGAGGGAACCTGAAAAAGAAAAATATTAAATATTAGTCGTATGCTCAAGAACAATTTTTTTCAAATAATTTATATCATACGTGAAACCAAAGTTGTTCTTTTCCATGTTGATCCAAAGGGGATATGAAAAAAATAACAAATATTAGGCATATGCTTAAGAACAGTCTTTTTAAAATAATTTATAACTTACTTACCTGAAACTAAAGTTGTTTTTTTCCACGATGACTCAAAGGGAACCTGAAAAAGAAAAATATTAAATATTAGTCATATGCTCAAGAACAATTTTTTTCAAATAATGTATAACTTACGTGAAACTAAATTTGTTCTGTATTATTAAACTATTTGTTCTTGTATTTTTAAACTAATTTATAACTTCTTACGTGAAACTAAAGTAATTTTCTTCCATGTTGACTTGAATTCCTAACAAATGTTAGGCATATGCTTAAGATCAGTATTTTTAAACTAATTTATAACTTAACTAAGTTAACTTACTTAACTTTTAAACTAACTTAACTTAACTAAGTAATTTTCTTCCACGTTGACTCAGAGGGAACATGAAAAAGAAAAATATAAATTAGTAGTCATATGCTCAAGAACAATATTTTTCAAATAATTTTTAACATGTTGACCCAGAGGGGATATGAAAATAATAACAAATATTAGGCATATGCTTAAGAACAGTATTTTAAAAATAATTTATAACTTACTTACCTGAAACTAAAGTTGTTTTCCTCCATGTTGACTCAGAGGGAACCTGAAAAAGAACAATATTAAATATTAGTAATATGCTCAAGAACAATTTTTTTCAAATAATCTATAACTAATGTGAAATTAAAGTTGTTCTGTTCCATGTTGACTCAGAGGGGATATGAAAAAACTAACAAATATTAGGCATATGTTTAAGAACAGTATTTTTAAAATAATTTATAACTTTCTTACGTGAAACTAAAGTTGTTTTCTACTACCTTGACTCAGAGGGAACCTGAAAAAGAAAAATATGAAATATTAGTCGTATGCCCAAGAACAATTTTTTTCAAATAATTTAAATCTTACGTGAAACTAAAGTTGTTCTGTTCCATGTTGACCCAGAGAAGATGTGAAAAAAATAACAAATGTTAGGCATATGCTTAAGAACAGTATTTTTAAAATAATTTATAACTTACTTACGTGACACTAAAATATTTTTCTCTCATGCTGAGAGAGGGAACCTGAAAAAGAAAAATATAAAATATTAATCATATGCTTAAGAACAATTTTTTGTAATAATTTATAACTTACGGGAAACTAAAGTTGTTTTGTTCCATGTTGACTCAGAGGGGACCTGAAAAAAATTATGAATATTAGGCATATGCTTAAAAACAGTCTTTTCAAAATTATTTATAACTTACTTACGTGAAACTAGAGTTGTTTTCTTTCATGTTGACTCAGAGGGAACCTGAAAAAGAAAAATATTAAATATTAGTCATATGTTCAAGAACAATTTTTTCAAATAATTTATAGCTTACGTGAAACTAAAGTTGTTTTGTTCCATGTTGACTCAGAGCGGACCTGAAAAAAATATATATTAGGCATAGGCTATGCTTAAGAACAGTATTTTTAAAATAATCTATAACTTTCTTACGTGAAACTAAAGTTGTTTTCTACCACCTTGACTCAGAGGGAACCTGAAAAAGAAAAATATTAAATATTAGTCGTATGCTCAAGAACAATTTTTTTCAAATAATTTATATCTTTCGTGAAACTAAAGTTGCTCTGTTCCATGTTGACCCAGAGGGGATATGAAAAAAATTGAAATATTAGGCATATGCTTAAGAACAATCTTTTTAAAATAGTTTATAACTTACTTTCCTGAAACTAAAGTTGTTTTCCTCCACGATGACTCAGAGGGAACCTAAAAAAGAAAAATATTAAATATTAGTCGTATGCTCAAGAACAATCTTTTTTCAAATAATTTATATCTTACGTGAAACTAAAGTTGTTCTGTTCCATGTCGACCCAGAGAGGATATGAAAAAAATACAAATATTAGGCATATGCTTAAGAACAGTCTTTTTAAAATAATTTATAACTTACTTACCTGAAACTAAAGTTGTTTTTTTTTCACGATGACTCAGAGGTAACCTGAAAAAGAAAAATATTAAATATTAGTCATATGGTCAAGAACAATTTTTTTTCAAATAATTTATATCTTACGTGAAACTAAAGTTGTTCTGTTCCATGTTAACCCAGAGGGGATATGAAGAAAATAACAAATGTTAGGCATATGCTTAAGATCAGTATTTTTAAACTAATTTATAACTTACTTACGTGAAACTAAAGTAATTTTCTTCCACGTTGTCTCAGAGGGAATATGAAAAAGAAAAATATAAAATAGTAGTCATATTGTCAAGAACAATTTTTTTCAAATAATTTATAAATTACGTGAAATTAAAGTTGTTCTGTTTCATGTTGACTCAGAGGGGATCTGAAAAAAATAACAAATATTAGGCATATGCTTTAGAATATTCTTTTTAAAATAATTTATAACTGAAACTAACGTTGTTTTTTTCCACATGTACTCAGAGGGAACCTGAAAAAGAAAAATATTAAATATTAGTCGTATGCCCAAGAACAATTTTTTCAAATAATTTATACCTTACGTGAAACTAAAGTTGTTCTGTTCCATGTTGACCCAGAGGGGATATGAAAAAAAATAACAAATATTAGGTATATTCTTAAGAACAGTCTTTTTAAAATAATTTATAACTTCTTACTTGAAACTAAAATTGTTTTCTTCCACGATTATTCAGAGGGAACCTGAAGAAGAAAAATATTAAATATTATTCGTATGCCCAAGAATAATTTTTTTTCAAATAATTTATACCTTAGGTGAAACTAAAGTTGTTCTGTTCCATGTTGACCCAGAGGGGATATGAAAAAACTAACAAATATTAGGCATATGCTTAAGAACAGTATTTTAAACTAATTTATAATTTACATACGTGAAACTAAAGTAATTTTCTTCCACGTTGACTCAGAGGGAACATGAATAAGAAAAATATAAAATAGTAGTCATATGCTCAAGAACAATTTTTTTCAAATAATTTATAACTTACGTGAAATTAAAGTTGTTCTGTTCCATGTTGACCCAGAGGGGACCTGAAAAAATTACAAATATTAGGCATATTTTAAGAACATTATTTAAAAAATAATTTATAACTTACTTACGTGAAACTAAAGTTGTTTTCTTCCACTTTGGCTCATAGGGAACCTGAAAAAGAAAAATATTAAATATTAGTCGTATGCCCAAGAACAATTTTTTTTCAAATAATTTGTACTGTAAGTGAAACTAAAGTTGTTCTGTTCCATATTGACCCAGAGGGGATATGAAAGAAAATAGCAAATATTAGGTATATTCTTAAGAATAGTCTTTTAAAAATAATTTATAACTGAAACTAACGTTGTTTTTTTCCACATGTACTCAGAGGGAACCTGAAAAAGAAAAATATTAAATATTAGTCGTATGCCCAAGAACAATTTTTTCAAATAATTTATACCTTACGTGAAACTAAAGTTGTTCTGTTCCATGTTGACCCAGAGGGGATATGAAAAAAAATAACAAATATTAGGTATATTCTTAAGAACAGTCTTTTTAAAATAATTTATAACTTACTTACCTGAAACTAACGCTGTTTTCTTCCACGTGTACTCAGAGGGAACCTGAAGAAGAAAAATATTAAATATTAGTCATATGCCCAAGAGCAATTTTTTTCAAATAATTTATATCTTACGTGAAACTAAAGTTGTTCTTTTCCATGTTGACCCAGAGGGGATATGAAAAAAAAAGAAATATTAGGTATATTCTTAAGAACAGTCTTTTTAAAATAATTTATAACTTCTTACTTGAAACTAAAGTTGTTTTCTTCCACGATTATTCAGAGGGAACCTGAAAAAGAAAAATATTAAATATTAGTCGTATGGCCTAGAACATTTTTTTTCAAATAATTTATACCTTAGGTGAAACTAAAGTTGTTCTGTTCCATGTTGATCCAGAGGGGATATGAAAAAAATAACAAATATTAGGCATATGCTTAAGAACAGTATTCTAAACTAATTTATAACTTACTTACGTGAAACTAAAGTAATTTTCTTCCACGTTGACTCAGAGGGAACATGAAAAAGAAAAATATAAATAGTAGTCATATGCTCAAGAACAATTTTTTTCAAATAATTTATAACTTACGTGAAATTAAAGTTGTTCTGTTCCATGTTGACCCAGAGGGGACCTGAAAAAATTACAAATATTAGGCATATTCTTAAGAACATTATTTAAAAAATAATTTATAACTTACTTACGTGAAACTAAAGTTGTTTTCTTCCATGTTGAATCAGAGGGGACCTGAAAAAGAACAATATTAAATATTAGTCATATGCTGAATAACACTTTTTTCAAATAATCTATAACTTACGTGAAATTAAAGCTGTTCTGTTCCATGTTGACTCAGAGGGGATATGAAAAAAATAACAAATATTAAGCATATGCTTAAGAACAGTCTTTTTAAAATAATTTATAACTTACTTACCTGAAACTAAATTTATTTTCTTCCACGTTGACTCAGAGGGAACCTGAAAAAGAAAAATTATAAATTTTAGTCATATGCTCAAGAACAATTTCTTTTCAAATAATTTATATCTTACGTAAAACTAAAGTTGTTCTGTTCCATGTTGACCCATTGGGGATATGAAAATAATAACAAATATTAGACATATGCTTAAGAACAGTATTTTAAAAATAATTTATAACTTACTTACGTGAAACTAAAGTTGTTTTCTTCCATGTTGACTCAGAAGGAACCTGAAAAAGAACAATATTAAATATTAGTAATATGCTCAAGAACAATTTTTTTTCAAATAATCTATAACTTATGTGAAATTAAAGTTATTCTGTTCCATGTTGACTCAGAGTAGATATGAAAAAAAATAACAAATATTAGGCATATGCTTAAGAACAGTCTTTTTAAAATAATTTATAACTTACTTACCTGAAACTAAAGTTGTTTTCTTCCACTTTTACTCAGAGGGAACCTGAAAAAGAAAAATATTAAATATTAGTCGTATGCCCAAGAACAATTTTTTCCAAATAATTTAAATCTTACGTGAAACTAAAGTTGTTCTGTTCCATGTTGACCTAGAGGGGAAGTGAAAAAAATAACAAATATTAGGCATATGCTTAAGAACAGTATTTTTAAAATAATTTATAACTTACTTACCTGAAACTAAATTAGTTTTCTTCCACGTGGACTCAGAGGGAACCTGAAAAAGAAAAATATTAAATATTAGTCGTATGCCCAAGAACAATTTTTTTCAAATAGTTTACACCTTACGTGAAACTAAAGTTGTTCTGTTCCATGTTGACCCAGAGGGGATGTGAAAAAAATAACAAATATTAGGCATATGCTTAAGAACAGTATTTTTAAACTAATTGTGTTGCGAGAGCAACACTTTGGTTTTGTCGTGTTTTTTTTTTTTTTTTGTTCCTAGCACCCCGATTTCAGCTTACTCCTAGAAAGTGGTAAGGGTCTAACTTCTGCGGTTTTTACGGAAAGTGTGGACCTTAGGCCGGATTGATGAATATGACTTTACATTTTGGAAAGCTTCGTAGAACTCTTGCCTGGGGCCAAAAAGGATGGTTTTTGCTTGTCCTTGAGCCAGAGCCTATAGTGTGTGAAGTGAAGAGGAGTTGTATAGTCTATGTCAGAGAGGACTATCTGAAGTTATGCAGCCAAGCTTTCGTTTCATCAAACCATGTTTCTGCTTTCGAGTGGAAAGCTCCTTTATAGCAGGCAAGCAGGCAGGCACTAGTTTCAAATTGAAGATGGACTAAAATCTATAAGTGTTAAATATATGCGACAGTTACCCTGCCCCACAGCCAATATATCTTCTTTGAGTGATAAATAGAAAAATTTAGAGAAGCAAAAAAGCGGCATTTTCCCACGGGTCCGAAAGTGCTGCCATCTATTGTTTCTACCCATTTCTGTTCGTGATTTCAGCTGAGTTTATCATTCGGTTTTTCGCACTTGGGATTGCGGTAGAGAAATAGTATCAGATGTGCCTCTTAAACTTTAAAAGTTCTCTCATTGCTAAAGAAAATAGAGTTTATCCTTTGCTCCTTTCTAAGTGATGACGTTAGAAAGTTGGCCTACGGCAAAAAAGTCAACTTTTGAACTAAGACAGATAGATTTTTTTTTTCGACGGCAGTCGATAGCTTTTGATGAGCTGATCAAAGTATATGTCATCCATTTTTTTGTACAAAAATTCCTTCATGAGATATACCAGTTTGAAAGTTTAAAGGGGTTGACAACTTCAGTAGTAAGGTACACACTGAAACCAAAAATAAGCCGATACCAATTGTGAGACATATAGGGGAGTTGTAAGCAACAGTCGGCTGTTAGCTCATAAACTCTTACTAGTTGGTGTACCTATTTTTTGTTTCCGTTGTATTTGATGGTAAGACCAATTTGGTTCCAGTGGTAAGACATGTAGGGGACTTGTAAGTAATAATCGGCTGTAAGGCTACAATCATCTTTAGCAATGAGGAGTTTGCAACTTTTGCGAGTTGGTGTACCTAGTATGTATTTTAGCATCCTTACAGATTAACAACTTCAGCGTTTAGTCGCAGCGAGGAAACAAAACCAAAGTGTTGCTCTCGCAACACTTTACTCGGCGAAGCCGAGCAAAGGTTGGCGCAACACCTCACGTTGCCCATGCAACGTAGATCTAGTTTATAACTTACTTACGTGAAACTAAAATATTTTTCTTTCATGCTTAGAGAGGAAACCTGAAAAAGAAAAATATAAAATATTAATCATATGCTAAGAATAATTTTTTGTTGACTGTTTACTCAGAGGGGACCTGAAAAAATTATAAATATTAGGCATATGCTTAAAAACAGTCTTTTCAAACTTATTTATAACTTACTTACCTGAAACCAGAGTTGTTTTTTTTTCATGTTGACTCAGAGGGAACCTGAAAAAGAAAAATATTAAATATTAGTCATATGCTCAAGAACAATTTTTTTCAAATAGTTTATAGCTTATGTGAAACTAAAGTTGTTTTGTTCCATGTTGAGTCAGAGGGGACCTGAAAAAAAAATATTAGGCACATGCTTAAGAACAGTATTTTAAAAATAATTTATAACTTACTTACGTGAAACTAAAGTTGTTTTCTTCCACGATGACTCAGAGGGAACCTGAAAAAGAAAAATATTAAATATTAGTCATATTCTCAAGAACAATTTTTTCCAAATAATTTATAACTTACGTGAAATTAAAGTTGTTTTGTTCCATGTTGACTAAGAGGGAACCTGAAATTGAAATATATTAAATATTAGTCATATGCTGAAGAACAATTTTTTTTTAAATTAATTTATATCTTACGTAAAACTAAAGTGGTTCTGTTCCATGTTGACCCAGAGGGGATTTGAAAATAATTACAAATATTAGGCATATGCTTAAGAACAGTATTTTTAAAATAATTTATAACTTACTTACTTGAAATTAAAGTTGTTTTCTTCCACATTTACTCAGAGGGAACCTGAAAAAGAAATATATTAAATATTAGTCATATGCTCAAGAACAATTTTTTTTCAAATAATTTATATCTTACGTAAAACTAAAGTGGTTCTGTTCCATGTTGACCCAGAGGGGATTTGAAAATAATAACAAATATTAGGTATATGCTTAAGAACAGTCTTTTTAAACTAATTTATAACTTACTTACGTGAAACTAAAGTAATTTTCTTCCACGTTGACTCAGAGGGAGCCTGAAAAAGAAAAATATAAAATAGTAGTCATGTGCTCAAGAACAATTTTTTTCAAATAATTTATAACTTACGTGAACTTAAATTTTTTCTGTTCCATGTTGCTTCAGAGGGGTTCTGAAAAAAAAATAACAAATAACTTTTTAAAATAATTTGTAACTTACTTACCTGAAACTAAATTTGTTTTCTTCGTATTCAATAATAATAATAGTAAATAATATAGTATTTAAAAAATAATTTTTAACTTACTTACGTGAAACTAAAGTATTTTTCTTTCATGCTGAGAGAGGGAACCTGAAAAAGAAAAATATTAAATATTAATCATATGCTTAAGAACAATTCTTTCAAATAATTTATAACTTACGGGAAACTAAAGTTGTTTTGATCCATGTTGACTCAGAGGGGACCTGAAAAAAAAATATTTGGCATATGCTTAAGAACAGTATTTTTAAAATAATTTATAACTTACTTACGTGAAACTAAAGTTGTTTTCTTCCACATTGACTCAGAGGGAACCTAAAAAAGAAAAATATTAAATATTAGTCATATGCTCAAGAACAATTATTTTCAAATAATTTTTGTCTTACGTGAAACTAAAGTTGTTCTGTTCCATGTTGACCCAGAGGGGATATGAAATAAATAACAAATATTAGGTATAAGCTTAAAAACAGTCTTTTTAAAATAATTTATAACTTACTTACCTGAAACTAAAGTTGTTTTCCTCCACGATGACTCAGAGGGAACCTGAAATAGGAAAATATTAAATATTAGTCATATCCTCAAGAACAATTATTTTCAAATAATTTATAACTTACGTGAAACTAAAGTTGTTTTGTTCCATGTTGACTCAGAGGGGACCTGAAAAAAATTAAATAATATTAGGCATATGCTTAAGAACAGTATTTTAAAACTAATTTATAACTTACTTACGTGAAACTAAAGTATTTTTCTTCATGCTGAGAGAGGGAACCTGAAAAAGAAAAATATTAAATATTAATCATATGCTTAAGAACAATTCTTTCAAATAATTTATAACTTACGAGAAACTGAAGTTGTTTTGTTCCATGTTGACTCAGAGGGGACCTGAAAAAAATTATAAATGTTAGGCATATGCTTAAGAATAGTCTTTTCAAAATTATTTATAACTTACTTACCTGAAACTAGAGTTGTTTTCTTTCATGTTGACTCAGAGAGAACCTTAAAAAGAAAAATATTAAATATTAGTCATATGCTCAAGAAATTTTTTTTTCAAATAATTTATAACTTACGTGAAATTAATGTTGTTCTGTTCCATGTTGATCAGAGGGGATCTGAAAAAAATAACAAATATTAGGCATATGCTTAAGAATATTCTTTTTCAAAATAATTTATAACTTACTTACCTGAAACTAACGTTGTTTTCTTCCACGTGTACTCAGAGGGAACCTGAAAAAGAAAAATGTTAAATATTAGTCGTATGCCCAAGAACAATTTTTTTCAAATAATTTATACCTTACTATTGTTGACTCAGAGAGAACCTAAAAAAGAAAAATATTAAATATTAGTCATATGCTCAAGAAATTTTTTTCAAATAATTTATAGCTTACGTGAAACTAAAGTTATTTTGTTCCTTTTTGACTCAGAGGGAACCTGAAAAAGAAAAATATTAAATATTAGTCGTATGCTCAAGAAAAATTTTTTTCAAATAATTTATATCTTACCTGAAACTAAAGTTGTTCTGTTCCATGTTGACCCAGAGGGGATATGAAAAAATAACAAATATTAGGCATATGCGTAAGAACAGTCTTTTTAAAATAATTTATAACTTACTTACCTGAAACTAAAGTTGTTTTTTTCCACGATGACTCAGAGGGAACCTGAAAAAGAAAAATATTAAATATTAGTCGTATGCTCAAGAACAATTTTTTTCAAATAATTTATATCATACGTGAAACCAAAGTTGTTCTGTTCCATGTTGATCCAAAGGGGATATGAAAAAAATAACAAATATTAGGCATATGCTTAAGAACAGTCTTTTTAAAATAATTTATAACTTACTTACCTGAAACTAAAGTTGTTTTTTTCCACGATGACTCAAAGGGAACCTGAAAAAGAAAAATATTAAATATTAGTCATATGCTCAAGAACAATTTTTTTCAAATAATGTATAACTTACGTGAAACTAAATTTGTTCTGTATTATTAAACTAGTTGTTCTTGTATTTTTAAACTAATTTATAACTTCTTACGTGAAACTAAAGTAATTTTCTTCCATGTTGACTTGAATTCCTAACAAATGTTAGGCATATGCTTAAGATCAGTATTTTTAAACTAATTTATAACTTAACTAAGTTAACTTACTTAACTTTTAAACTAACTTAACTTAACTAAGTAATTTTCTTCCACGTTGACTCAGAGGGAACATGAAAAAGAAAAATATAAATTAGTAGTCATATGCTCAAGAACAATATTTTTCAAATAATTTTTAACTTACTTACGGGAAAGTAAAGTTGTTTTGTTGCATGTTGACTCAGAGGGGATCTGAAAAAATAACAAATATTAGGTGTATGTTTAAGAACAGTCTTTTTAAAATAATTTATAACTTACTTACATGAAACTAAAGTAGTTTTCTGTCATGCTTAAAGAGGGAACCTGAAAAAGAAAAATATAAATTAATAGTCATATGCTTAAGAACAATTTTAATTTATAACTTACGTGAAACTAAAGTTGTTCTGTTCCATGTTGACTCAGAGGGGACCTGAAAAATTAACAAATATTAGGCTTTTGCTTAAAAACAGTCTTTTAAAAATAATTTATAACTTACTTACCTGAATTTAAGGTTGCTTTCTTCCACGTCGATGGAGAGGGAATTTGAAAAAGAAAAATATTAAATATTATTCATATGCTCAAGAACAATTTTTTTAAAATAATTTATATCTTACGTGATACTAAAGTTGTTTTTTTCCATGTTGACTCAGAGGGGACCTGAAAAAAATAAAAGATATTAGGCAAATGCTTAAGAACAGTATCTTTAAAATAATTTATAACTTACTTACGTGAAACTAAAGTTGTTTTCTTGCATATTGATTCAGAGGAAACCTGAAAAAGATAAACATTAAATAATAGTCATATGCTCAGGAACAATTTATTCAAAAAATTTATATGATACGTGAAACTAAAGTTGTTCTGTTCCATTTTGACCCAGAGGGGATATGAAGAAAATAAGAAATGTTAGGTATAATAATATATATGCTTAAGATAGGTCTTTTTAAAATAATTTATAACTTACTTACCTGAAACTAAAGTTATTGTCTTTCATTTTGACAGAGGGAACCTGAAAAAGCAAAATATTAAATATTAGTCATATGCTCAAAAACAATATTTTTCAAATAATTTATAACTTACTTACGTGAAACTAAAGCTGCTTTCTTACACGTTGACTGAGAGGGAACCTGAAAAAGAAAAATATTAAATAATAGTCATATGCTCAAGAACAACTTTTTCAAATAATTTATAACTTATGTGAAACTAAAGTTGTTTTGTTCCATATTGACTCTGAGGCAACCTGAAAAAGAAAAATATTAAATATTAGTCATATGCTCTAGAGCAATTTTTTTCAAATGATTTATATTTTACGTTAAAATAGTCATATGCTCAAGAACAACTTTTTTCAAATAATTTATAACTAAAGTTGTTTTGTTCCATGTTGTCTCAGAGGGGATCTGAAAAAAATTACAAATATTAGGCATATGCTTAAGAACAGTCTTTTTAAAATAATTTATAACTTACTTACGTGAAACTAAATAATTTTCTTCCACGTTGACTCAGTGGGAACCTAAAAAAGAAAAATATAAAATAGTAGTCGTATGCCCAGGAACAATATTTTTTTTCAAATAATTTAAATATTACGTGAACCTAAAGTTGTTCTGTTCCATGTTGACCCAGAGAGGATATGAAAAAAATAACAAATATTAGGCATATGCTTAAGAACAGTCTTTTTAAAATATTTTAGAACTTACTTACCTGAAACTAAAGTTGTTTTATTCCACGTTGATTCAGAGGGAATCTGAAAAAGAAAAATATTAAATATTAGTCATATGCTCAAGAACAATTTTTTTCAAATAATTTATAACTTACGTAAAACTAAAGTTGTTTTGTTCCACGTTGACTCAGAGGGGATATGAAAAAAATAATTAATATTAGGCATATGCTTAAGAATAGTCTTTGTAAAGTAATTTAGAACTTACTTACGTGAAACTGAAGTAATTTTCTTCCACGTTGACTCAGAGGGAACCTGAAAAAGAAAAATATAAAATAGTAGTCATATGCTCAAGAACAATTTTTTTCAAATAATTTATAACTTACGTGAAATCAAAGTTGTTCTGTTCCATGTTGACTCAGAGGGGATCTTAAAAAAATAACAAATATTAGGCATATGCTTAAGAACAGTCTTTTTAAAATAATTTATAACTTGCTTACGTGAAACTAAAATAATTTTCTTCCACGTTGACTCAGAGGGAACCTGAAAAAGAAAAATATAAAATAGTAGTTGTATGCCCAAGAACAATTTTTTTTCAAATAATTTAAATATTATGTGAAACTAAAGTTGTTCTGTTCCATGTTGACCCAGAGGGGATATGAAAAAAATAACAAATATTAGGCATATGCTTAAGAACAGTCTTTTTAAAATGATTTATAACTTACTTACTTGAAATTAAAGTTGTTTTCTTCCACATTTACTCAGAGGGAACCTGAAAAAGAAAAAATATTAAATATTAGTCATATGGTCAAGAACAATTTTTTTTTCAAATAATTTATATCTTACGTGAAATTAAAGTTGTTCTGTTCCATGTTAACCCAGAGGGGACCTGAAAAAAAATATATTAGGCATATGCTTAAGAACTGTATTTTAAAAATAATTTATAACTTACTTACGTGAAACTAAAGTTGTTTTCTTCCATGTTGACTCAGAGGGAACCTGAAAAATATTTTTCATGACATTCTTTTTTTCAGGACATTCTTTTTTAATATGATTTATAACTTACTGATTTAAAACATAAATTTCTTCCCCCTTGTGAACCAAAATTGAATCTAAATAAGAGACATTTCTAATATTAGTCATATTTTAAAAAACAAATTTATTTTCAAATATTTTAGAAGTTACTCTCTCGAAACTGCTGTTTCCCGTACATTTTGACTAAAAACGAACCTAAAGAAGCACTTTGTTTAGTATTGATAAGATAATAATTTCAGGTTGTAATCTTACTCTAAGCAAAATTAGCCAATACCCGGCGAGTAAATAACTAAGACTAAAAGCCAAACAAGGCTGAAAAACTCGAAATTGAAGTTTTTTCCTCTGTGTTGGGTAAAAACATTTAGCTAAAACGGTAAATTTTAAACGTTAGTCGTCTGCTGCAACCCTTAAGTTGTTTTCCAAATAATTTACAAATTACTCGATGGAAAAGTTTTTCCTGTATCTAGAACCAAAATAAGACCCGGAAAAGGGAAATATTAATTTATAGCCACATACTAAAGCTTTGCGGATGAAGGATAACGGATTGCCGAAAATTGTCTTTTTTGGCCGATCGTCTATGGCTAAACGAAAAGCAGGTTGTCTTTGGTTGGGTTGGGAGGATGTCATAAAGAAAGATTTAAGAGAATTGGGAACTTCCTGGGAGGGTGTAAAGGGGGAGGCTTCGAATAGATTAGGATGGAGTAGGAGCTTGCGTAGCTGTGTTGGCCTCAGACGGCTTGGTGCTGCGGTGAGTTGTAGTAGCAGTAAAGCGGTGAGTTGTAGTTGTAGTAATAACTAGAAATTGAAGTTTCAGAAATTGAAGAAATTTATTTTGTGGAAAGTTGTTTTTCAAATGATATAGAACTTACTTACTCAAAAAGAAAGGTTTCTTCCTCACGATGAGTCAAATGACTCTGAACTAGAGAATTATCGAGTATTAGTCATGTGCTAAACCACAATTGTTGTTCTTAAATGATTTTTAACGTAAAACAAGTACATTAGTTTTACCTTAACGTACAAGAGTCATATTGTCATATTTGGTCGAAATTTGTTCTTAACTCGATAATAACTGAAATTTGAAAAAAAGAATAGGAAATCAGTTATGAGTCATATGTCAATAAAAGTGTTTTCTTGAAAGATTTTTAACTTTTTAACTCGAATTTTAAATTTTTGTTTCGTGTTGACTTAAAAGATGACCTGAAAAGGAACTTTAAATATCTGTCTTTTGCTAAAACCCTGAATTTTGTTTTTCAAATATTTTATTACTTACTTATTTGAAATATTTTCTTCCTCCATATTGGATTAAATAAGATTTAGAAAATTGTTATAAATTAATCATACACAAAAGCATAATTGTTTATCAAAAGCGATTTTTTAGCTATAGAAATTGAAGTTTCTTCCTCGGTGTTTATTCAAAAGAGAAAATTAAAAAGATGTAAATGTTTGTCGTTTTCTAAATCCCTGGAATTTTTTCCAAATAACTTACAATTTGCTCAAAACAGAAGTTTTTTTGCTCGACTTTGGATCAAAAGATATCCTGAAAATGAGAAATATCAGGCACTAGCAGCTCGATCCAATTCTCTTGAGGCTGGCAAGCCGAGAATAGAGTAAATGAAAAGCAGCCTCGTCCGACGTTGCAATAGAAAGACGTTCACTTCGATCTAGAAAGATCTTCCTGTGGAAGGCATCCCTAAAAGTTTCTTTATTGACTCTTTTAATTAAACGAAAATTCAATAGTCATTTAAAAATCATGATAAAAGATTGGCGGCAAATCAGATATTCAGTTATACCTGGTGCTACGTATTTAGAAAAAAGAAAAGAAAAAAAAATTACTAAAGCACTGTTAATTCTTTTTAATGATTTTTTGACCATGTTTGCTAATATCAAAGAATGTTTGTTGATATATACTAGCAAACTAATTTCAAGTCAAGCAGTTTGGTTTTCAAAGCCTCATTCAGTTGGGGAGGGGGGGAGGGTACCGGGTCAGGATCCCCACCGCGGAAGTTTTGTCCGACTCGTGAAAACGTAACAACATATATATATAAACAAATTTTTTATATGGTTTTAAACCTGTTCCCTCCCCCCGAAACAAACATCCTGGATATGCAATTGGTGGTTTGTGCTACAGATATCCATTTAGAAGTCTAAAATTGTAATCATCCTTCATGAGCAAGAAATATCAAACATAATTTATGAGAAAATTTATTCATACACATTGATTTCGTGATTCCCAAGTGTATTATTGTTCGGAATTCTTTAACTGTCTATTCGGATAAGATTTATTATGTCACGCCCTTTTTTAAGTCAACTCCTGACTAGAATTAAAAATAACTATTACAAACGCGGAACAGAAATTACTCTTGGGCGGACCCCCTCCCCTATTTTTTATCTTGGCGGCGTGGAACAAATTTCAGTTCCAAAAAATCAAACCCTATTAATTATGATCGCAGCGCAGAATACGCCGAATGAAAAGTGAAATTTCAAATATTAGCTCTATACTAAGCCTAAAGTTTTTTTTCAAGTAATTTGTTGCTTACATACTTGATACAGAAGCCTCTTCCTCTAATTTGACTTAAATAAGAATCCGGAGAGGAAATTCCAAATATTTCATAAAACCCTGATTTTTTAAAAAAAAATAATTCATAACTTACTTACTTGATACGGAAGTTACTTCCTCCATGTTGACTCAAAAGATAACCTTAAAAAGGGATGTATAAAGTATTATTGTTGAATATGTTGTTGTATGTCTATCTGACTATCACCTTTCTCTTCTACGGATCGTGAAAAACTGAAGTGACGCGAGCATTACTTCTATAGATATAGCTTTCTTTTTAATATGACGTCATCCTATCTTATGAGTGCCTCTTGTAGAGAGAATGTGACGTCATGTTTTCTATCAAACAGAGGTTGTAATTAGTTTGTGATATCTTTCTTTGAAAATGACGTCATCTAATTTTCTTCATACATCATATAGATGATAGGCCCACGTGACTCAAAATAACTATGCTCTCTTGCTATCGCTTGAAACGGAAGTTTCTTCCTCAATGTCGGTACAAAAGAAAAATTGAAAACAAGACATATCAGATATTAGTTTTACTCTAAAATGTTTTTTTCATGACAAATATCAAACATTAGTCATACGCTAAAGTCAAACATTTTTTTCAATTAATTTTTAATAATTTTAGTATTTTTTAGATATTGGTTTTACCTGAAAATAAAACAGGTTTTTCAAACAGCTCAGAACTTATTTACTGAAAACTTGTTTGAGCCCCCTCACACCGGATATTTCTTTGTGCTACCTACTTTAATTTTTAATTATTTTCTTATTTAAACCTTGAAAAACAAATTCCTTGCAAAAATTATAAAAACTTATCTGTAAAAAGAATCATCGATTTGCTCGTTTAAGCAAAACAGTTTGGGTATTTTCTCTTTGTTTTCATCGGTTACAGTTTTGAGTAATATTCTCTGGCTTTTTTTGGGGAGAGGGGATCTAGGGGTTTTGGATTTAAAAAAAGATGAAATTCTGAAGTTATTTTATTTTATATTCCGAATCCAAATTTTCCTAGCACCCATATAACTGTTACGTAGTGATTTTTGAAGTTAAACAAGTGATTACACAAACTATGGGCTGACTGGACATTTCAAATGCCAAAGTATTGAGTGTGCAAACCCGGTGGCCCAATGAGCACGGGGTTCCGATTGACAGCTATTAACGCAAGTTGGTGACTTGCAGGTACTCCGGTATAGTTACAAGCATCAGGAGAAGTCAAAGATAGATTGCCAAAGATCGTCCTTTTCGGCGAACAGTCTAGTGCTAAACGAAAAGCAGTTCGTTTGCGGTGGGGGGGGAGGATGTCATAAAGAAAGACTTGAAGGAAAAGGGAACATCCTGAGAGGGTGTAAAAAGGGAGGCTTTTAATAGATTGGGATGAAGGAGGAGCGTGCGAAGCCGTGTCGGCCTCGGGTGGCTTGATGTTGCGGTGAGTTGTTGTTAGTAGTAGTAGTGGTGTTAGTAGTCAAGTCTACGGACTGTCGTTATAGCAGTATTAGCTATTACTTCTATGTTTACTGGATTTATTAGGAATTGAATAAACGAAAAAATTTTTCAACTAAAAGTAAAGAGTGATGGTAAAAATCAAAGCAAGTGAAAATTATTACGCTTATGAAGGGCTTGCTCCCTCCTCAACACCTTTTTTTTCACACTAAAAGTTTTAGCGCTATTAGAATAGCTTCCTATTCCAAATAAACAGTCCTTGTTTTTCAGGAGTCATTCTTAATTTTTTTTTGAAAACAGTCAAACTTTAAATGTAAAGAGCAAGGCATTGAGGAGGCGGGCAACCCCTTCATGCATGAAATATTTTGTTTTCGTTTTGAATTAACAAATATTAGGCATATGCTTAAGAACAGTCTTTTTAAAATAATTTATAACTTACTTACCTGAAAGTAAAGTTGTTTTCTTTCATGTTGACAGAGGGAACCTGAAAAAGAAAAATATAAAATAGTAGTCATATGCTCAAGAACAATATTTTTCAAATAATTTATAACTTACGTGACACTAAAGTTGTTTTCTTCCACGTTGACTCAGAGGGAACCTAAAAAAGAAAAATATTAAAAATTAGTCATATGCCCAAGAACAATTTTTTTTAAATTATTTATAACTTACGTGAAACTAAAGTTGTTTTGTTCCGTTTTGACTCAGAGGGGACCTGAAAAAAATAAAAAATATTAGGCATATGCTTAAGAACAGTATTTTTAAAATAATTTATAACTTACTTACGTGAAACTAAAGTAGTTTTCTTTCATGTTGAGTAAGGGAACCTGAAAAAGGAAAATATAAAATATTAGTCATATGCTTAAGAACAATTTCTTTTTAAAATAATTTATAACTTACGTGGAACTAAAGTTGTTTTGTTCTGTGTTAACTCAGTGGGGACCTGAAAAAAATAACAAATATTTGGCATATGCTTGAGAACAGTCTTTAAAAAAAATTATAACTTAATTTGAAACTAAAGTTGTTTTCTTTCATTTTGAGAGAGGGAACCTGAAAAGGAAAAATATTAAATATTAGTCGTATGCCCAAGAACAATTTTTCAAATAATTTATACCTTACGTGAAACTTAAGTTGTTCTGTTCCATGTTGATCCAGAGGGGATATGAAAAAAAATGGCAAATATTAGGCATATGCTTAAGAACAGTCTTTTTAAAAACATTTTTAACTTACTTACCTGAAACTAAATTGTTTTCTTTCATGTTGACAAAGGGATCCTAAAAAAGCAAAATATAAAATAGTAGTCGTATGCTCGGTCACAATATTTATCAAATAATTTATAACTTACTTACATGAAACTAAAGTTGCTTTCTTCCACGTTGACTCAGAGGGAACCCGTAAAAGAAAAATATTAAATATTAGTCATATGCCCAAGAACAATTTTTTTCAAATAATTTATAACTAACGTGAGACTAAAGTTGTTCTGTTCCATGTTGATCCAGAGGGGATCTGAAAGTAATAACAAATATTAGACATATGCTTAAGAACAGTATTTTAAAAATAATTTATAACTTACTTACGTGAAACTAAAGTTATTTTGTTCCTTGTTGACTCAGAGGGAACCTGAAAAAGGAAAAAAAAAATTAAATATTTGTTAATATTTGTTAACTTACTTACCTGAAAGTAAAGTTGTTTTCTTTCATATTGACAGAGGAACCTGAAAAAGGAAAATTTAAAATAGTAGTCATATGCTCAAGAACAATATTTTTTAAATAATTTATAACTTACGTACACTAAAGTTGTCTTCTTTCACGTTGACTCAGAGGGAACCTTAAAAAGAAAAATATTAAATATTAGTCATATACTCAAGAACAACTTTTTTCAAATAATTTATAACTTAAAGTTGTTTTGTTCCATGTTGACTCAGAAGGGACCTGAAAAAAAGCAACAAATATTAGGCATATGCTTAAGAACAGTATTTTTAGAATAATATATAACTTACTTACGTAAAACTAAAGTAGTTTTCTTTCATGTTGAGTGAGGGAGCCTGAAAAAGGAAAATATAAAATATCAGTCATATGCTTTAGAACAATTTTTTTTTAATAATTTATAACTTACGTGGAACTAAAGTAGTTTTGTCCTGTGTTGACTCAGAGGGGACATTAAAAAAATAACAAATATTAGGCATATGCTTAAGAACAGTCTTTAAAAAAAGTTATAACTTACTTTGAATCTAAAGTTGTTTTCTTTCATGTTGAGAGAGGGAACCTGAAAAAGAAGAATATCAAATATTAGTCGTATGCCCAAGAACAATTTTTTCAAATAATTTATACCTTACGTTAAACTTAAGTTGTTCTGTTCCATGTTGACCCAGAAGCAATATGAAGAAAAATTTACAAATATTAGGCATATGCTTAAGAACAATTTTTTTTAAAAATAATTTATAACTTACTTACCTGAAACTAAATTGTTTTCTTTCATGTTGACAAAGGGATCCTAAAAAAGCAAAATATAAAATAGTAGTCATATGCTCAAGAACAATTTTTTTCAAATAATTTATAACTTACGTGACACTAAAGTTGTTTTCTTTCATGTTGACAGAGGGAACCTGAAAAAGAAAAATATTAAATATTAGTCATATACTCAAGAACAACTTTTGAAATAATTTATAACTTACGTGAAACTAAAGTTGTTTTGTTCCATGTTGACTCAGAAGGGACCTGAAAAAACAACAACAAATATTAGGCATATGCTTAAGAACAGTATTTTTAAAATAATTTATAACTTACTTACGTGAAACTAAAGTAGTTTTCTTTCATGTTGAGTGAGGGAACCTGAAAAAGGAAAATATAAAATATCAGTCATATGCTTTAGAACAATTTTTGTTTTAAATAATTTATGTCTTACGTGGAACTAAAGTAGTTTTGTCATGTGTTGACTCAGAGGGGACCATAAAAAATAACAAATATTAGGCATATGCTTAAGAACAGTCTTTAAAAAAAGTTATAACTTACTTTGAATCTAAAGTTTTTTTCTTTCATGTTGAGAGAGGGAACCTGAAAAAGAAGAATATCAAATATTAGTCGTATGCCCAAGAACAATTTTTTCAAATAATTTATACCTTAGGTGAAACTAAAGTTGTTCTGTTCCATGTTGACCCAGAAGCAATATGAAAAAAAATTACAAATATTAGGCATATGCTTGAGAACAGTCTTTTAAAAATAATTTATAACTTACTTACCTGAAACTAAATTGTTTTCTTTCATGTTTTCAAAGGGATCCTAAAAAAGCAAAATTTTAAATTAGTAGTCATATGCTCAAGAACAATATTTATCAAATAATTTATAACTTACTTACGTGAAACTAAAGTTGCTTTCTTCCACGTTGACTCAGAGGGAACCTGAAAAAGAAAAATATTAAATATTATTCATATGCTCAAGAACAATTTTTTTCAAATAATTTATACCTTACGTGAAACTCAAGTTGTTCTGTTCCATGTTGACCCAGAGGGGATATGAAAAAAATAACAAATATTAGGCATATGCTTAAGAACAATCTTTTTATAATAATTTATAACTTACTTACGTGAAACTAAAGTTGCTTTCCTCCACGTTGACTGAGAGGGAACCTGAAAAAGAAAAACGTAAAATAGTAGTCATATGCTCAAGAACAATTTTATTCAAATAATTTATAACTTACGTGAAATTAAAGTTGTTCTATTCCATGTTGACTCAGAGGGGATCTGAAAAAAAAACAACAACAAATATTAGGCATATGCTTAAGATTAGTCTTTTTAAAATAATTTATAACTTACTAACCTGAAACTAAAGTTGTTTTTTTCCACTCGGACTCAGAGGGAACCTGAAAAAGAAAAATTATTAAATTAAAAACTATTAAATATTAGTTGTATGCCCAAGGACAATTTTTTTCAAATAATTTATACCTTACGTGAAACTAAAGTTGTTCTGTTCTATGTTGACCCAGAGGATGCATGAAAAAAATAACAAATATTAGGCATATGCTTAAGAACAGTCTTTTTAAAATAATTATAAATTATTACCTGAAACTAAAGTTGTTTTCTTCCACGATGACTCAGAGGGAACCTGGAAAAGAAAAATATAAAACATAGTCATATGCTCAAGAACAATTTTTTTCAAATAATTTATAACTTACGTGAAATTAAAGTTGTTCTTTTCCATGTTGACTCAGAGGGGATCTGAAAAAAAATAACAAATATTAGGCATATGCTTAAGATTAGTCTTTTTAAAATAATTTATAACTTACTAACCTGAAACTAAAGTTGTTTTTTTTCCACTGGGATTCAGAGGGAACCTGAAAAAGTAAAATATTAAATATTAGTCATATGCCCAAGAACAATTTTTTTCAAATAATGTATACCTTACGTGAAACTAAAGTTGTTCTGTTCCATGTTGACCCAAAGGGGGTATGAAAAAAATAACAAATATTAGGCATATGCTTAAGAACAGTCTTTTTAAAATAATTATAATTTCTTACCTGAAAATAAAGTTGTTTTCTTCCACGATGATTCAGAGGGAACCTGAAAAAGAAAAATATTAAATATTAGTCATATGCTCAAGAACAATTTTTTTCAAATAATTTATAACTTACGTGAAATTAAAGTTGTTTTGTTCCATGTTGACTCAGAGGGGACCTGAAAAAAAAATATTAGGCATATGCTTAAGAACAGTATTTTCAAAATAATTTATAACTTACTTACTTGAAATTAAAGTTGTTTTCTTCCACATAAAAATAAAAAATATTAGGCATATGCTTAAGAACAGTCTTTTTAAACTAATTTATAACTTACTTACGTGAAACTAAAGTAATTTTCTTCCACGTTGACTCAGAGGGAGCCTGAAAAAGAAAAATATAAAATAGTAGTACCTGAAAGTAAAGTTGTTTTCTTCCACGTGGACTCAGAGGGAACCTGAAAAAGAAAAATATTAAATATTAGTCGTATGCCCAAGAACAATTTTTTTCAAATAATTTATACCTTACGTGAAACTAAAGTTGTTCTGTTCCATGTTGACCATGAGGGGATGTGAAAAAAATAACAAATATTAGGCATATGCTTAAGAACAGTATTTTTAAACTAATTTATAACTTACTTACGTGAAACTAAAGTATTTTTCTTTCATGCTGAGAGAGGAAACCTGAAAAAGAAAAATATTAAATATTAATCTTATGCTTAAGAACAATTCTTTCAAATAATTTATAACTTACGGGAAACTAAAGTTGTTTTGTTCCATTTTGACTCAGAGGGGACCTGAAAAAAATTATAAGTTTTAGGCATATGCTTAAAAATAGTCTTTTCAAAATTATTTATAACTTACTTACCTGAAACTAGAGTTGTTTTCCTTCATGTTGACTCAGAGAGAACTTGAAAAAGAAAAATATTAAATATTAGTCATTTGCTCAAGAACAATTTTTTCAAATAATTTATAACTTACGTGAAACTAAAGTTGTTTTGTTCCATGTTGACTCAGAGGAAACCTGAAAAAGAAAAATATTAAATATTAGTCGTATGGTCAAGAACAATTTTTTTCAAATAATTTATATCTTACGTGAAACTAAAGTTGTTCTGTCCCATGTTGACCCAGAGGGGATATGAAAAGAATAACAAATATTAGGCATATGCTTAGGAACAGTCTTTTTAAAATGATTTTTAATTTACTTACCAGAAACTAAAGTTGTTTTCTTCCACGATGACTCAGAGGGAATCTGAAAAAGAAAAATATTAAATATTTGTCATATGCTCAAAAACAATTTTTTTCAAATGATGTATAACTTACGTGAAACTAAAGTTGTTTTGTTCCATGTTGACTCAGAGGGGACCTGAAAAAAATAAAAAATATTAGGCATATGCTTAAGAACAGTATTTTTAAACTAATTTATAACTTCTTACGTGAAACTAAATTAATTTTCTTCCACGTTGACTTAGAGGGAACCTGAAAAAGAAAAATATAAAATAGTAGTCGTATGCCCAAGAACCATTTTTTCAAATAATTTTAACCTTACGTGAAACTAAAGTTGTTCTATTCCAGGTTGATCCAGAGGGGATATGAAAAATATAACAAATATTTGGCAGAACAGTCTTTTTAAAATAATTTATAACTTACTTACCTGAAACTAAAGTTGTTTTCTTCCACGTTGACTCAGAGGGAACCTGAAAAAGAAATATATTAAATATTAGTCATATGGTCAAGAACAATTTTTTTTCAAATAATTTATATCTTACGTGAAACTAAAGTTGTTCTGTTCCATGTTAACCCAGAGGGGATATGAAGAAAATAGCAAATGTTAGGCATATGCTTAAGAATATTCTTTTTAAAATAATTTATAACTTACTTACCTGAAACTAACGTTGTTTTCTTCCACGTGTACTCAGAGGGAACCTGAAAAAGAAAAATTTTAAATATTAGTCGTATGCCCAAGAGCAATTTTTTTCAAATAATTTATACCTTACGTGAAACTAAAGTCGTTCTTTTCCATATTGACCCAGAGGGGATATGAAAAAAAATAAGAAATATTAGGTATATTCTTAAGAACAGTCTTTTTAAAATAATTTATAACTTCTTACTTGAAACTAAAGTTGTTTTCTTCCACGATTATTCAGAGGGAACCTGAAAAAGAAAAATAATAAATATTAGTCGTATGGCCTAGAACAATTTTTTTCAAATAGTTTATGCCTTAGGTGAAACTAAAGTTGTTCTGTTCCATGTTGATCCAGAGGGGATATGAAAAAAAAATAACAAATATTAGGCATATGCTTAAGAACAGTATTTTAAACTAATTTATAACTTACTTACGTGAAACTAAAGTAATTTTCTTCCACGTTGACTCAGAGGCAACATGAAAAAGAAAAATATAAAATAGTAGTCATATGCTCAAGAACATTTTTTTAAAAATAATTTATAACTTACGTGAAATTAAAGTTGTTCTGTTCCATATTGACCCAGAGGGGACCTGAAAAAATTACAAATATTAGGCATATTCTTAAGAACATTATTTAAAAAATAATTTATAACTTACTTACGTGAAACTAAAGTTGTTTTCTTCCATGTTGAATCAGAGGGGACCTGAAAAAGAACAATATTAAATATTAGTCATATGCTGAATAACAATTTTTTTCAAATAATCTATAACTTACGTGAAATTAAAGCTGTTCTGTTCCATGTTGACTCAGAGGGGATATGAAAAAAATAACAAATATTAGGCATATGCTTAAGAACAGTCTTTTTAAAATAATTTATAACTTACTTACCTGAAACTAAAGTTGTTTTCTTCCACGTTGACTCAGAGGAACCTGAAAAAGAAAAATATTAAATATTAGTCGTATGCCCAAGAACAATTTTTTTCAAATAATTTAAATCTTACGTGAAACTAAAGTTGTTCTGTTCCATGTTGACCCAGAGGAGATGTGAAAAAAATAACAAATGTTAGGCATATGCTTAAGAACAGTATTTTTAAAATAATTTATAACTTATTTATCTGAAACTAAATTTGTTTTCTTCCACGTGGACTCAGAGGGAACCTGAAAAACGAAAATATTAAATATTAGTCGTATGCCCAAGAACAATTTTTTTCAAATAATTTATACCTTACGTGAAACTAAAGTTGTTCTGTTCCATGTTGACCCAGAGGGGATGTGAAAAAAAAGACAAATATTAGGCATATGCTTAAGAACAATATTTTCAAACTAATTTATAACTTACTTACGTGACACTAAAATATTTTTCTCTCATGCTGAGAGAGGGAACCTGAAAAAGAAAAATATAAAATATTAATCATATGCTTAAGAACAATTTTTTGTAATAATTTATAACTTACGGGAAACTAAAGTTGTTTTGTTCCATGTTGACTCAGAGGGGACCTGAAAAAAATTATGAATATTAGGCATATGCTTAAGAACAGTCTTTTCAAAATAATTTATAACTTACTTACGTGAAACTAAAGTTGTTTTCTTCCATGTTGACTCAGAGGGAACCTGAAAAAGAAAAATATTAAATATTAGTCATATGCTCAAGAACAATTTTTTCAAATAATTTATACTTACGTGAAACTAAAGTTGTTCTGTTCCATGTTGACTCAGAGGGGATATGAAAAAAATAACAAATATTAGGCATATGCTTAAGAACAGTCTTTTTAAAATAATTTATAACTTTCTTACCTGAAACTAAAGTTGTTTTGTTCCACTTGACTCAGAGGGAACCTGAAAAAGAAAAATATTAAATATTAGTCGTATGCTCAAGAACAATTTTTTTCAAATAATTTATATCTTACGTGAAACTAAAGTTGTTCTGTTCCATGTTGACCCAGAGGGATATGAAAAAAAAAATATTAGGCATATGCTTAAGAACAATCTTTTTAAAATAATTTATAACTTACTTACGTGAAACTAAAGTTGTTTTCTCACGATGACTCAGAGGGAACCTGAAAAAGAAAAATATTAAATATTAGTCATATGCTCAAGAACAATTTTTTTTCAAATAATTTATATCTTACGTGAAACTAAAGTTGTTCTGTTCCATGTTGACCAGAGGGGATATGAAAAAAATTAAATATTAGGCATATGCTTAAGAACAGTCTTTTTAAAATATTTATAACTTACTTACGTGAAACTAAAGTTGTTTTTTTCACGTTGACTCAGAGGGAACCTGAAAAAGAAAAATATTAAATATTAGTCATATGTCAAGAACAATTTTTTTTCAAATAATTTATAGCTTACGTGAAACTAAAGTTGTTCTGTTCCATGTTGACTCAGAGGGATATGAAGAAAATAACAAATATTAGGCATATGCTTAAGAACAGTATTTTTAAAATAATTTATAACTTACTTACGTGAAACTAAAGTGTTTTCTTCCACTTGACTCAGAGGGAACCTGAAAAAGAAAAATATTAAATATTAGTCGTATGTCAAGAACAATTTTTTTCAAATAATTTATATTACGTGAAACTAAAGTTGTTCTGTTCCATGTTGACCCAGAGGGGATATGAAAAAAATAACAAATATTAGGCATATGCTTAAGAATATCTTTTTAAAATAATTTATACTTACTGAAACTAAACGTTGTTTTTTTCCACATGTACTCAGAGGGAACCTGAAAAAGAAAAATATTAAATATTAGTCGTATGCCCAAGAACAATTTTTTTTCAAATAATTTATATCTTACGTGAAACTAAAGGTTGTTCTGTTCCATGTTGACCCAGAGGGGATATGAAAAAAAATACAAATATTAGGCATATGCTTAAGAACAGTCTTTTTAAAATAATTTATAACTTACTTACCTGAAACTAAAGTTGTTTTTTCACGATACTCAGAGGGAACCTGAAAAAGAAAAATATTAAATATTAGTCATATGGTCAAGAACAATTTTTTTTCAGTTTTAAAGTTGTTCTGTTCCATGTTGACCCAGAGGGGATATGAAAAAATAACAAATATTAGGCATATGCTTAAGAACAGTATTTTTAAACTAATTTATAACTTACTTACGTGAAACTAAAGTAATTTTCTTCCACGTTGTCAGAGGGAACATGAAAAAGAAAAATATAAAATAGTAGTCATATGTCAACAACTTTCAAATAATTTATAAATTACGGGAAATTAAAGTTGTTCTGTTTCATGTTGACTCAGAGGGGATCTGAAAAAAAAAACAAATATTAGGCATATGCTTAAGAATATTCTTTTTAAAATAATTTATAACTGAAACTAAAGTTGTTTTTTTCCACATGTACTCAGAGGGAACCTGAAAAAGAAAAATATTAAATATTAGTCGTATGCCCAAGAACAATTTTTTTCAAATAATTTGTACTGTAAGTGAAACTAAAGTTGTTCTGTTCCATATTGACCCAGAGGGGATATGAAAGAAAATAGCAAATATTAGGTATATTCTTAAGAATAGTCTTTTAAAAATAATTTATAACTTACTTACCTGAAACTAACGCTGTTTTCTTCCACGTGTACTCAGAGGGAACCTGAAGAAGAAAAATATTAAATATTAGTCATATGCCCAAGAGCAATTTTTTTCAAATAATTTATATCTTACGTGAAACTAAAGTTGTTCTTTTCCATGTTGACCCAGAGGGGATATGAAAAAAAAAAAAGAAGAAATATTAGGTATTAAGAACAGTCTTTTTAAAATAATTTATAACTTCTTACTTGAAACTAAAGTTGTTTTCTTCAACGATTATTCAGAGGGAGCCTGAAAAAGAAAAATATTAAATATTAGTTGTATGGCCTAGAACATTTTTTTTCAAATAATTTATACTTTAGGTGAAACTAAAGTTGTTCTGTTCCATGTTGATCCAGAGGGGATATGAAAAAAATAACAAATATTAGGCATATGCTTAAGAACAGTATTCTAAACTAATTTATAACTTACTTACGTGAAACTAAAGTAATTTTCTTCCACGTTTATCAGAGGGAACATGAAAAAGAAAAATATAAAATAGTAGTCATATGCTCAAGAACAATTTTTTTCAAGTAATTTATAACTTACGTGAAATTAAAGTTGTTCTGTTCCATGTTGACCCAGAGGGGACCTGAAAAAATTACAAATATTAGGCATATTCTTAAGAACATTATTTAAAAAATAATTTATAACTTACTTACGTGAAACTAAAGTTGTTTTCTTCCATGTTGAATCAGAGGGGACCTGAAAAAGAACAATATTAAATATTAGTCATATGCTGAATAACAATTTTTTTCAAATAATCTATAACTTACGTGAAATTAAAGCTGTTCTGTTCCATGTTGACTCAGAGGAGATATGAAAAAAATAACAAATATTAAGCATATGCTTAAGAACAGTCTTTTTAAAATAATTTATAACTTACTTACCTGAAACTAAATTTATTTTCTTCCACGTTGACTCAGAGGGAACCTGAAAAAGAAAAATTTTAAATTTTAGTCATATGCTCAAGAACAATTTCTTTTCAAATAATTTATATCTTACGTAAAACTAAAGTTGTTCTGTTCCATGTTGACCCATTGGGGATATGAAAATAATAACAAATATTAGGCATATGCTTAAGAACAGTATTTTAAAAATAATTTATAACTTACTTACGTGAAACTAAAGTTGTTTTCTTCCATGTTGACTCAGAAGGAACCTGAAAAAGAACAATATTAAATATTAGTAATATGCTCAAGAACAATTTTTTTTTCAAATAATCTATAACTTATGTGAAATTAAAGTTGTTCTGTTCCATGTTGACTCAGAGTAGATATGAAAAAAATAACAAATATTAGGCATATGCTTAAGAACAGTCTTTTTAAAATAATTTATAACTTACTTACCTGAAAGTAAAGTTGTTTTCTTTCATGTTGACAGAGGGAACCTGAAAAAGAAAAATATAAAATAGTAGTCATATGCTCAAGAACAATATTTTTCAAATAATTTAAAACTTACGTGACACTAAAGTTGTTTTCTTCCACGTTGACTCAGAGGGAACCTAAAAAGAAAAATATTAAAAATTAGTCATATGCCCAAGAACAATTTTTTTCAAATTATTTATAACTTACGTGAAACTAAAGTTGTTTTGTTCCGTTTTGACTCAGAGGGGACCTGAAAAAAATAACAAATATTAGGTATATGCTTAAGAACAGTATTTTTAAAATAATTTATAACTTACTTACGTGAAACTAAAGTAGTTTTCTTTCATGTTGAGTAAGGGAACCTGAAAAAGGAAAATATAAAATATTAGTCATATGCTTAAGAACAATTTCTTTTTAAAATAATTTATAACTTACGTGGAACTAAAGTTGTTTTGTTCTGTGTTAACTCAGTGGGGACCTGAAAAAAATAACAAATATTTGGCATATGCTTGAGAACAGTCTTTAAAAAAAATTATAACTTAATTTGAAACTAAAGTTGTTTTCTTTCATTTTGAGAGAGGGAACCTGAAAAGGAAAAATATTAAATATTAGTCGTATGCCCAAGAATAATTTTTCAAATAATTTATACCTTACGTGAAACAGTCTTTTTAAAAACATTTTTAACTTACTTACCTGAAACTAAATTGTTTTCTTTCATGTTGACAAAGGGATCCTAAAAAAGCAAAATATAAAATAGTAGTCATATGCTCAGTCACAATATTTATCAAATAATTTATAACTTACTTACATGAAACTAAAGTTGCTTTCTTCCACGTTGACTCAGAGGGAACCTGAGAAAGAAAAATATTAGATATTAGTCATATGCTAAAGAAATATTTTTTTAAATAATTTATATCTTACGTGAAACTAAAGTTGTTCTGTTCCATCTTGACTCAGAGGGGATGTTAAAAAAGATCAGAGGGGATTTTCTTTCATGTTGACAGAGGGAACCTGATAAAGCAAAATATAAAATAGTAGTCATATGCTCAAGGACAATATTTTTCAAATAATTCATAACTTACTTACTCGAAATTAAAGTTGCTTTCTTCCACGTTGAATGAGAGGGAACCTGAAAAAGAAAAATATTACATTTTAGTCATATGCTCAAGAACAATTTTTTTCAAATAATTAATAACTTACTTACTTGAAATTAAAGTAGTTTTCTTCACGCTGAATGAGAGAAACCTGAAATTCATATTGACCCACAGGGGATGTAAAAAAAAAATAGCAAATATTAGGCATTTGCTTAAGAACAGTCTTTTTAAAATAAAAATTAAATAAAAAAACAAGTTTTTTTAAATGAAAGTAAGGAGCGACATTAAAACTTACAACGAACAGAAGTTACTCCGTATATGAAAGGGGCTTTTCCTCCTCGACACCCCGCTCCTTACGCTAAACTTTTTTTTTTGTTTTAAAAAGTAGAGTTGTGAGATAGAATCAAACTTTAGCGCAAGGAGCGGGGTGTCGAGGAGGAAAAGCCCCTTTCATATACGGAGTAATTTGTGGGACCAAGTAATTTGTAGGTGCCCTCCAATTTTTTTGGTCACTTAAAAAGGGCACTAGAACTTTTCATTTCCGTTATGATGAGCCCTTTTGCAACACTCTAGGACCACTTGGTCGATACGATGACCCCTGGGAAAAAACAAAAAAACAAATAAACACGCACCCGTGATTTGTCTTCTGGCAAAAAATACGAAATTCCACATTTTTGTAGATTGGACCTTGAAATTTTTTCTATAGGGTTCTCTGATACGCTGAATGCGATGGTGTAATTTTCGTTAAGATCCTATGACTTTTAGGGGGTGTTACCCCCTATTTTCCAAAATAAGGCAAATTTTCTCAGGCTCGTAACTTTTGATGACAAAGACTAAATTTGATGAAACTTATATATTTAAAATCAGCATAAAAATCCGATTCTTTTGATATATCTTTTAGCATCGAAATTCCGTTTTTTAGAGTTTCGTTTACTATTGAGCCGGATCGCTCCTTACTACAGTTCGTTACCACGAACTGTTTGATAATTTATAATTTACTTACCTTAAACTAAAGTTTTTTTCTTTCATGTTTACAGAGGGAACTCGAAAAAGCAAATATAAAATATAGTCATATGCTTAAGAACAGTCTTTTTCAAATAACTTATAAGTTACTTACCTGAAACTAAAAATGTTTTCTTTCATGTTGACAGAGGGATCCTGACAAAGAAAAATATTAAATATTAGTCGTATGACCAACAACAATTTTTTTCAAATTATTTAAATCTTACGTGAAACTAAAGTTGTTCTGTTCCATGTTGACCCAGAGGGGATATAAAAAAAATAACAAATATTAGGCATATGCTTAAGAACAGTCTTTTTAAGATAATTTATAACTTACTTACCTGAAACTAAAGTTGTTTTTTTTCCACGGTGACTCAGAGGGAACCTGAAAAAGAAAAATATTAAATATTAGTCATATGCTCAAGAACAACTTTTTTCAAATAATTTATAACTTACGTGAAATTAAAGTTGTTTTGTTCCATGTTGACTCAGAGGGGACCTGAAAAAAAAATAACAAATATTAGGCGTATGCTTAAGAAGAGTCTTTTTAAACTAATTTATAACTTACTCACGTGAAACTAAAGTAATTTTCTTTTATAACTTACTTACGTGAAAATAAAGTTGTTTTCTTCCACGTTGACTGAGAGGGAACCTGAAAAAGAAAAATATTAAATATTAGTCATATGCTCAAGAACAACTTTTTTCAGTTAATTTATAACTTACGTGAAACTAAAGTTGTTTTGTTCCATGTTGACTCAGAGGGACCTGAAAAAAATTACAAATATTAGGCATATGCTTAAGAAGAGTCTTTTTAAACTAATTTATAACTTACTTACGTGAAACTAAAGTAATTTTCTTTTATAACTTACTTACGTGAAACTAAAGTAATTTTCTTCCACGTTGACTCAGAGGGGACCTGAAAAAGAAAAATATTAAATATTAGTCGTATGCCCAAGAACAATTTTTTTCAAATCATTTATACCTTACGTGAAACTAAAGTTGTTCTGTTCCATGTTGACCCAGTGGGGATATGAAAAAAATAACAAATATTAGGCATATGCTAAAGAACAGTCTTTTTAAACTAATTTATACCTGAAAATACAGTAATTTTCTTTCATGTTGACAGAGGGAACCTGAAAAAGAAAAATATAAAATAATAGTCATATGCTCAAGAACAATATTTTTCAAATAATTTATAACTACTTGAAATTAAAATTGCTTTCTTCCACGTTGACTGAGAGGGAATCTGAAAAAGAAAAATATTACATATTGAGGAGGCGGGCAACCCTTTCATACATGGAATAATTTGTTGTCGTTTTGAATTAACAAATATTAGGCATATGCTTAAGAACAGTCTTTTTAAACTATTTTATAACTTACTTACCTGAAACTAAAGTTATTTTCTTTCATGTTGACAGAGGGAACCTGAAAAAGCAAAATATAAAATAGTAGTCGTATACTCAAGAACAATATTTTTCAAATAATTTATAACTTATCTGAAACCGTTGATTTTCCGTTGATTTTTGAAATGAAAAGGGAATAGTTGTGGGAAAAGTCAAGTCATGGCCCAATTGTAGAAAAAGCCAAAACAGATTGTCCAAGTTTGACTCTTTGCTACAATTCTGCTTTTTAAAGCAACTAAAAGCTTTAGCTTAAAGAGCGAGGGATTACGGAGGGGACAACCCATTTTATATACGGAGTAATTTCTGTTCGTTTTAAGTTTTAATGTCGTTCCTTACTTTCAGTTCAAAAAACTAGTTTTTTATTTAATATATTTAGAATCTGCATGAAAATTCGATTCTTTTTATGTATCTTTTAGCATCAAAATTCCGTTTTTTAGAGTTTCGTTTACTATTGAGCTGGGTCGCTCCTTACTGCAGTTCGTTACCACGAATTTTTTGAAACGAAAACTCAGTAGTCATTTAAAAACCATGATAAGAGATTGGCGGCAAATCAGATATTCAGTTATACCTGTTGCCACGTATTTAGAAAAAGAAAAGAAAAAAATTTACTAAAGCACTGTTAAATTTTTTTTAATGATTTTTTAACCATGTTGGCTAATATCAAAGAATTTTTGTTGAGATATACTAGCAAACTAATTTCAAGTCAAGTAGTTTGGTTTTCAAAGCCTCATTCAGTTGGCGGGGGGGGGGGGGGGTTACAGGGTTAGGATCCCCACCGCGGAAGTTTTGTCCGACTCGTGAAAACGTAACAACATATATATTAACAAATTTTTTATGTGTTTTTAAACCTGTTCATTCCCCCCGAAACAAACATCCTGGATATGCAATTGGTTGTTTGTGCTGCAGATATCCATTTAAAAGTCTAAAATTGTAATCATCCTTCATGAGCAAGAACATACACATTGATTTCATGATTCCCAAGTGTATTATTGTTCGGAATTCTTTAACTGTCTATTCGGATAAGACTTATTATGTCACGCCCTTTTTTAATTCAACTCCTGACTAGAATTAAAAATAACTATTATTTTACAAACGCGGAACAGAAATAACTCTTGGGCGGACCCCCTCCCCTTTTTTTTATCTTGGCGGGGTGGAACACATTTCAGTTCCAAAAAATCAATCCCTATTAATTATGATCGCAGCGCAGAATACGCCCAATGAAAAGTGAAATTTCAAATATTAGCTCTATACTAAGCCTAAAGTTTTTTTTTCAAGTAATTTGTTGCCTACATACTTGAATCAGAAGCCTCTTCCTCTAATTTGACTTAAATAAGAATTCGGAGAGGAAATTCCAAATATTTTCAATTTTTTTTTTTTACTTACTTACTCTAAATATTTTCTTCCATGTTCGATTAAATAAGATTTAGAAAATTGTTATAAATTAATCATACACAAAAGCATAATTGTTTATCAAAAGCGATTTCTTAGCTACTAACTAGAAATTGAAGTTTCTTCCTCGGTGTTGATTCAAAAGAGAAAATTAAAAAGATGTAAATATTTGTCGTTTTCTAAATCCCGGGAATTTTTTCCAAATAACTTACAATTTGCTCAAAACAAAAGGTTTTTTGCTCGACTTTGGATCAAAAGATATCCTGAAAATGAGAAATATCAGGAACTAGCAGCTCGATCTAATTCTCTTGAGGCTGGCAAGCCGAGAATAGAGTAAATGAAAAGCAGCTTCATCCGACGTTGCACTAGAAAGACGTTCACTTCGATCTAGAAAGATCTTCCTGTGGAAGGCATCCGTAAAAGTTTCTTTATTGACTCTTTTAATTAAACGAAAACTCAATAGTCATTTAAAAATCATGATAAAAGATTGGCGGCAAGTCAGATATTCTGTTATACCTTGTGCCACGTTTTTAGAAAAAAAATTACTAAAGTACTGTTATTATTTTTTTTACGATTTTTTAACGATGTTGGCTAGTATCGAATTTTTGTTGAGATACACTAGCAAACTAATTTCAAGTCAAGTAGTTCGGTTTTCCAAGCCTCATTCAGTTGGGGTGGGGGGGGGGGGGGGTTCCGGGTTGGGATCCCCACCCTGGAAGTTTTGCCCGACTTGTGAAAACGTAACAACATACATATAAACAAATTTTTTGTGTTTTTAAACCTATCCCCTCCCCCCAAAACAAACATCCTGAATATGCCCTTGGTAGTTTGTAGGCCTACTGCAGATATCCATTTAAAAGTCTAAATTGTAATCATCTTTCATGAGCAAGAAATATCAAACATAATTTATGAGAAAATATATTCATACACACTGATTTCGCAAGTTAAGTGTATTATTGTACGGAATTCTTTGTAACTGTCTATTCGGATAAGACTTATTATGTCCCGCCCTTTTTTAATTCAACTCCTGACTAGAATTAAAAATAACTAATTATTTTACAAACGCGGAACATAAACTAATCTTAAAATCAATCCTATTAATTTTGATCGAAGCGCAGAATACGCCCAATGAAAAGGGAAATTTCAAGTATTAGCTATACGCTAAGCCTAAAGTTTTTTTTTCAAATGATTTGTTGCTTAAATACTCGAATCGGAAGTTTCTTCCTCTAAGTTGACTTAAATGAGAATCTGAAAAGAAATTTCAAATATTTCATAAAGCCCTGAAGCTTTTTATTTAAATAATTCATAACTTACTTACTTGATACGGAAGTTACTTCCTCCATGTTGACTCTAAAGAGGACCTTAAAAAGGGATGTATAAAATATTGTTGTTGGATATGTTGTTGTATGTTTATCTGATCGCGGATCGCGAAAAACTGAAGTGGTGCGAGCGTTACTTCTATATATATAGCTTTTTTTAATATGACGTCATCCTATTTTATGAGTGCATCTTGTAGAGAGAATGTGACGTCATGTTTTCTATCAAACAGAGGTTGTAATTAGTTTGTGATATCGTTCTTTGAATGTGACGTCATCTATTTTTCTTAATACGTCATATAGATAGTAGGCCCATGTGACTCAAAATAACTATGCTCTTTTGCTGTCGCTTGAAATGGAAGTTTCTTCCTCAATGTCGGTACAAAAGAAAAATTGGAAACAAGACATATCAGATATTATTTTTACTCTAAAATGTATAAGGCTCATCGAATAGCTTTGAGCTTATTTACTTGAAACTCGTTCTTTACTCCGTAATAACTGAAATCTAAAAAATGTCAAATATCACACAATTGTTGTCAGCGCAACTTTCTTTCCAAATAACCTGTAGCGTTTTTACTCAAAACTGAAATTTCTTCCTGTTTTTTAACCAAAATAGAAACTGAACAAGAGATATTTCGAGTGCTACTCATATGCTCATACGCAGTTGATTTTTACAAATAATTTATTTATTTTGTTACGTCCTCGAAACTAAAGGTTCTTCCTTCGACAAATACCAAACATTAGTCATACGGTAAAGTAAAACGTTTTTTTTAAACTAATTTTTAATAGTTTTAGCATTTTTTAAGAAATATCAGATATTGGTTTTATCTGAAAATACGATAGGTTTTTCAAACAGCTTAGAACTTATTTGCTGAAGACTTGTTTGAGCCCCCTCTCACCGGGTATTTCTTTGTGCTACCTACTTTAATTTCTAAATATTTTCTTATTTAAGCCCTGAAAAAGAGATTCCTTACAAAAAATATAAATAATTATCTGTAAAAAGAATCTTCGATTTGCTCGTTTAAGCAAAACAGTTTGGGTATTTTCTCTTTGTTTTCATCGGTTACAAATTTGAGTAATATTCTCTTGATTTTTTTTTTGGGGGGGGATGTAGATGTTTTAGATTTAAAAAAAGATGAAATTCTGAAATTTCTTTTATTTTGTATTCCAAATTCAAATTTTCCTAGCACTCATATAATTGTTACGTAGTGATTTTGAAGTTAAAAAAGTGATTATACAAACTATGGGCTGACTGGAAATTTCAAATGCCAAAGTATTAATTGTGCGAACCCGGTGGCCCAACGAGCACGGGGTTCCGATTGACAGCCATTAACGCAAGTTGGCGTACTTGTAGATACTCTGTTCTGTTGTACTTACAAGTATAAGGAACACATTACAATGTTTTTTTGTTTTTTTTTCTTGCTTGAGTACTCAAAACCTATTTTCTAATTTCTTAGATACTCTTTCATGGGATTTTTATTTTCTAATGTTTTTCCATTGTCTAACTTGCTTTACCGTACTGCGGATGAAGGATTGTCAAAGACCGTCCTTTTCGGAGAACAGTCAAGGGCTAAACGGAAAGCAGGTCGTCTGCGGTTGGGGTGGGAGGATGTCATAAAGAAAGACTTGAAGGACATGGGAACTTCCTGAGACGGTGTAAAAAGGGAGGCTTTGAATAGATTGTGATGGAGGAGGAGCGTACGTAGCTGTGTCGGCCTCGGGTGGCTTGATGCCGCTGTAAGTTGTAGTAGTAGTAGTAGTAGTAGTAGTAGTAGGAACTTGTTTTATAATTTTGTGTCGTTTTAGAGCTAAATTTAAGTATGCGGACTACCGTTTTGGCCGTATTAGCAACTGCTCCTATGATTACTGAATTTATTAGGAATCGAATAAAAAAAAAAAAAAAAAAAAAAAAGAAAAAAAAAAAAAAAAAAAAAAAAAAAAAAAGAAAATCAACTGAAAGTAAGGATTGATGGTAAAACTCAAAGCAAACGATAATTATTCTGCATATAAAGGTGTTGCCCCTTCCTCAATACCTTGCTTTTCACGGTAAAATTTTTGGCACTATTAGGATAGCTTCCTACTCTAATTAAACGGCCCTTGTTTTTCAGGAGTCGTTCTTAAATTTTTTGAAAACAGTCAAACTTTAAACTTAAAGAGCAAGGTATTGAGGAAGCGGACAGCCATTTCATACACGGAACAATTTCTTTTCGTTTTGAGTTTTAATGTTGCTTCTTACTTTCAGTTGAAAAACACTTGTATTATTTCTTTAATTTCTGATTGTTTTTCAAATAATGGCGATAAGTCTAGATTACCTTCCATGAAAAATGTTATTCCTCACCGAAAACTCTGGGGAAAATCCCTCCCACCTAAAATACACCCCCCCCCCTCGTAAAAATATTTTCCTACGATTCATCCTGGAAAATTCTCTTAGCATACTTTCATTTGTGAAAAGACTTTAATTTGGAATCGTTTTTCGGTCACCACGGATATCACCCCTTCCGTGGAATTTTTTTCCTGGAAATCCAAACCTACTAAAAATTTCCCATGGATAATTCCCTTGGAACATCTTCACGTGCAAAATTGAGTTGGCAAAGAGAACGCAAGACAAATAAAAAATTTAGCATAGGAATTCTGTCAAATCCCCACAGTTTAAAGTTTCCCGTGGAAAGTTCATCCCCGAAAATTTCTCTCCCCATGAAAAATTTTCGATGCGGACCTCCCCCCTCCGAAAAAAAAATGTCTGTATACTTCCCAACAAAAAAATACTCTACGCAAATAATGGGTAAATTCTATAACTTACCGGCCTTATTCCGTATATGACAGGGTTACCGTCTCCTCTATACCTTGCTCTTCGCGCCAAAGTTTTTAACACTTTCAAAAAAGCTTCGTTTTCTAATTAAATTTGTGTTTCAAGGGTCATTCTAAAAAAAGGGAATAACAGTCAAAATTTAGCGTAAAGAGCAAGGTATTGAGGAGGGGATAACCGCTTCATATAGCAAATAATTTCTGTTCGTTTTGAGTCTTAATGTTACTCACTGCTTTCAGTTGAAACAAATTATTTCCCCCCCCCCTTAAATTTTCGATCGTCTGTAAAGACTAGACTTGAATTTCTAATCGTTTTTCCTATCAGTCCAGAAATCCTCCCTTTCGTGAAAATTGTTTCCCGGGAATCCCCACTTCCGTTGAAATATTTTCACAGAAATTTCCCCTTCCATGGAAATTTTTCCCTGGATATAAAACCCGTTGAAAATTTTCTTCGGAACATGAGCCCTGTGTTAAAAAGGCAAAGGTAGTAGTATTTGTAAATTACTAATAGATTAGACAGTATCTACCTATTTCATTGTAATAAAAGGAAAATGTTAGAAAAATGTTGATCCCATGAACTAGGTGCTCAGCCGGAGCTTCTACCCATAGACTGAGTTAGACAATAGGGAAATTTTTCATAGTGATTTAATTTATTCTAACATTCGAAACAAGCGAATCAATAGTTTTTTGAACATGGCATATTTTAATGGTAAATTATTATATAAAAATACGAATCAGAACCTAGCGCTGCGTATTTGGTAAACAGAACTTTCGCTGTTCTTGAAACTTAAATAAAAGTCATGATGAATCTGATCAAGATATTCTGATCAAGACCAGAGGGAAAAAAGGTGAAAAAAAAGGGTTTTGTAAAAATCATTATAAATTATTGCGATTTATTGAAGGTAGGTCATTTGAAAATTTGAGAAATATATAGGGCTTTTTTCAGACTGTGTTATCACTAGTAATTAATGAATAATCCTTGTTCATAAGAGAAAAACTTCAAAGTTTTTTTTTTCAAGTGAATATACACATTTAACAAATTTAGAATTCTCTCGAAGTCTTATTTTCAACTTTTTGGGAGAGAAAGGGGCAAAGTTGGCTTATTTTGGTTGATTCACATCTGGTCTCAGTTCTAGTCTCCCTTTATTAGGTGATTAATAGTTTTAACATTGCTTTGTATAATTGAAAAAAGTTGTTTTATTATTTTGTTTAATTTTTTTTGCAGAAAATCAACGCAAAAAATGCATTTCAGCTGCATTTGATTGACTACATGACGGACATGATGAGAGCAAAGGACTCCGAAATGAGCAACTTTCAGGTATGTATTATAAGCTGGAGTTCTACCGTCGTATCTGCTTCGTCAAGATTTAAAAGCAAATACGAAAACAATGAGACTTGTCAACTCAAAACTATCAAGTTATCATCTTTTCACAAAAACTGACATCATGAAGAATATTGACTTGAGATTATCAAGTCAGCATCCCTTCTTAGAAGCGACAATTAAATTGCCATTGGTGGTCACACTGGTATTAACTTCAACTCAGGTCGTTATTACGTTCTCATAAGCCGTTTAACATTCCAAACTCAGCTCCTTTGCAAATAAGAGTGACAAAAAAAAAAAAAATCTCATGTTGAAAATATGGGGGAAAGCTATTTCCTGCGCTGGACGATGATTAGGACATAATAAAATATACAAATATTTTAATATATTTATAATATTTAATATATTTATTAATATATTAATTAATATAATGATTAAATATAATAATTAAATATTAAATATTTAAATATTAATATAATATTTAATATATTTATTTAATATAATATATAATATATTTATTTAATATAATATATAATATATTTATAATATTTAAATATAATAAAATATATAAATATTCTAAAATATGCAAATATACTAACATATACAAATATAAAATAATTTTTATGCATCAGAATGCACACAGGTGTTTTGGAGACAATGCGTTTGGATAAAAATATCCAGTAGTCATATAGCTAATCACCACTTAACAGCTTAACCACGGTAAAATCTCTGTTATACTACCTAGAAAGTTGATTGTTTCACCATTGAATTTACCTAACTTTTCTTAATGAATTTGCGATTACCTTGATTGATTTGACCATATACAACGCTAATAATTTTAAATGCACTAATAGTCAATAGTAAAGCCTAATCATGGTCAACCATTTTAAGTTTATCCTAATCTTGGACCTGGGATATTAAAGTTGGACCAAAGTATCTAAATCGTAGACAGACTTTTGTGGTTAAATTCTATCTGAGGCAAAGGTTGTGAAGCAGAATAATTGTATTTAAGTAGGCTAGGATGTAGGAACACCTTTTGTTTAAGTGTTGAAAAAATTTCCTACATTGTAGTCAGTTAATCCTAACTAGCCTAGTCCCAATAGTCAGCCAATCCCAGTCCAGGATGTTAAAAAAAAGATAGTCAGCAAATTACCACTAGACCAGTCCCAACCATGAGCCTATCACAACTATCTACATCCTGCCTAAGACTAGGAACCCGCAGTCCATGTTCATGTAAGATAATTTTTAGTCAAAATATTTAAAGGAACTTATCCGCTATAGCCACCATACTAAAGTTCTTGGTCAGACAGAACCTGTTTCTTTCTGTAGTATCTTATGGAAGAAAAAATTGGCAATTGACCGAAATTTGTTGCACACAATTCATGGGGGAATATTGACTGATTAGAAAACTAGAAAATGTGACTTGATATATAATATAGATTTAAAACATCCTTTCAAACTTCACAGCAAGCACAAAAATACAATATAAAGGTTTAAAGCACAGATGTTAGTTTCTCTAGTTATTTACTAAATTTAAAGTTGATTTTTTTTTTCTTTTTTTTAATTTCGCGCTCAAAATCCAAAGACTTTCGCCAACAGCATTTTCAATTGTTAGAGAAGTTAAAAAAAAACAGATGTTGGTAACAATTTCCTTTGGCTAGTGGAAATATAGTTGTAAGTAAAATTGTTACAATCACATTTTTTAGGAAGGCCAAAACAGACTATATATCGTGCTGTCCTTGAATCAGAAGCTCTAAAATATCTTTCGTTGCAACGATGGCAGGTCTCCCCATCTTTCGTAATGTACAAGATTAGTAGATCAGAAAAAGTACAAGATTGCTACACAACTGTTAGTACAGTTTTCTGTTATCTCGTAAAGACATCTATCCGAAAAAAAAGTATTGTGAATAATTTTCAAAGAAGGCTAAGTTTCATACTCTTTTCTTCTAAACCAAAAAGCTAGGTTTGAAACACTTGAGTACAGTAGAGTGAAGTCGTGCCTTCATTTTTAAAAAGTGCAATGCAAAACTCACACCTATTTTGCATAATTTGCTTTCCTTCGCTTAATCCAATTTAACATTAAACCCTCGTTAGATTTCTTGTCTTCACTAAGTACGGAGTTGGTATTGTTTTATAATTGAAGTAAATGTTGAAGGATGCTGGAAAAAGTAGTTTTGGGACATGTATTTGCACGAAATAACTTATTTGTACTTTTATGTACTTGTATCCATGACTCAAGCGTCTCTACTCTCCCCGGCGTCCAGTAGCTTCGTCAAGAGTCTCGGTCGTTCGTAAGTGACTCAATCAATTGAAGCCAGGACTTATCCCATCTTCGTCCATGCTTCTTGAAGCCACCGAGTTGGTCTAGGTCTGCCTTGATGCAGGCGAGCCACGTTTTCTTCTGTTCTCCATGTCGCTTTTTCTGGCGTGGAAGAGGCGTATGTCTGACGGCTTTATTGAGGTATTTTAGGTCTGCTTTATTACGAAATAAAGCGGACCTACAAACATAAATCAAAATTCCTACAATAAACATAAAAAGAATTTGTTTTTGATTTTTTTCTTTTAAGAAAATAAATTCTTTTTGAATAAATGAGATTTACTTGCCATTTTTAAGCAACAGTTAGCATATGGAGCAATAATAATAATCAACATAATGAAGTGCAACACAGCATACACAATAACGAAAAAAAGAAAAGGTTCCAATAAATCAACTTAATAAAATGAATAGATTTCATTTTAAGAAAATACGATGTGAAAGCTATAATTCGGATCAAGTGAACTCGTTCTGTCTTCCAATAACGGCGATTGAGAGTATCGTAGATGATACGATTCGATGAGAGGATCGTATTGCCACGTTTGGCTGTTACTCAGGATTTAGTCTAGGTAACTAGTAGTGGTTCTAGGTGACTTTTCGAAAAATAGTAGGGTTTTTATTTCAGATATTTTCTTACCTACTTGATTTATTCATGCTTCTCAGTGCCTATCAATTATCATTATGAGCACGAATCTAACCGTCGTTTCTGGTGCCTTTTGAAGGTGCGTTTCCGCCATTTTGGCGATTTCTGGCGATATTGAAGATGAGCAAGTATATGTAAAAAATAGTTAAAGGTGTACACTGCACCAATTCTTTGAAAGGAATAAGGGGGGGGGCACTGTATTTTTGGGAGGTTGGATGCAAAACGGATAAAAATCTATTTTAGATCGCAACCAGTTGGTTGTCCTTCGGATTAACCTCAGAGGGGGGGGGGGTGGCTTTTAATAGTTATTTTAGTGAAGCTATCTACCGCACCTGGTCAAATAAATTGCTATTTTAATAACAATTTTATATGGATTGTAAGTACCTCAAGGCAATTCATAATGTCCTTGTTTAACACTGTTATGTTGATGATTTACCGGGGGGATGGCGGAACTCCTGTGTATCTTCCTGTTTTTTCATTTTTCTCACTGGTTGCACAGATTTTATGTATCATGCCACTAGAAATAAGTTTTACGTCCGAAGCTTTGGAAGTGATGTTTCTTAAATGAAAATAAGAAGTTTCCTCATAAATTTTTAAGGTTTCCGAGTTTCCTCATAATTTTTGCAGTTTTTCATAATTTCTCATAATGAAGTTAAGAAGGTTGGTTACTCATAAATTTTGAGTTTTCCGGAGTTTTCTCATAATTTTTGTAGTTTCTCATAATTTCTCATAATAGAGCTAAGAAGTTTCCTCATAATGTTAGAGGTTTTTGAAGTTTCCTCGTAATTTTTGTAATTTCTCGTAATAGAGTTAAAAAATTTCTCATAATTTTTGGAATTTCTCATAATATTGAAGGAATGAAGTGTTTACTTTAAGTATATCTGCTAGCAGTGCTGATCTCATCTAGGATCAATGGGCTTTCTAATATTTGTCAAACAGTTCGTGGTAACGAACTGTAGTAAGGAGCGACCCGGCTGAATAGTGATCGAAACTCTAAAAGACAGAATTTTTATAACAATAGTCACATCAAAGGAATTGTATTTTGATGCTGATTTTATATATATAAGTTTCGTTAAGTTTAGGCTTACCCATCAAAAGTTACCCATCAAATTTAGTCTTTGTCATCAAAAGTTACGAGCCTAAGAAAATTTGCCTTCTTTTAGAAAATAGGGGGAAACACCCCCTAAAAGTCATAGAATCTTAAAGAAAATTACACTGTCGTATTCAGCGTATCAGAGACCCCTACTGTAAAAGTTTCAAGCACCTATCTACAAAAATGTGGAATTTCGTATTTTTTGCCAGAAGACAGATCACGGGTGCGTGTTTATTTGTTTTTTGTTTTTTTTTCCAGGGGTCGTCGTATCGACCGAGTGGTCCTAGAATGTCGCAAGAGAGCTCATTCTAACGGACATGAAAAGTTCTAGTGCCCTTTTTAAGTAACCGAAAAAATTGGAGGTTACCTAGGCCCCCTCCCCCGCTCATTTTTTCCCAAAGTCAACGGATCAAAATTTTATTCAACATAGTCGAAAACCACAATAGCTATGTCTTTGGGATGACTTACTCCCCCACAGTCCCCGGGGGAGGGGCTGCAAGCTACAATCTTTGACCAGTGTTTACTTACAGTAATGGTTATTGGATAGTGTACAGATGTTTTCAGGGTAATTATTTTGTTGTTTTTTTTTTTTTTGGGGGGGGGGGGTGAGGAAAGGGGGCTAAATGGGAGGATCTTTCCTTGGAGGAATATGTCATGGGGGAAGAGAAATTAAATGAAGGGGGCGCAGGATTTTCTAGCACTATTAAAAAAACAAAACAATGAAAACATAAATATGAAAAAGTTTTTTCAACTGAAAGTAAGGAGCAGCATTAAAACTTTAAAAGAACAGAGATTATTCCGCATATGAGGGGTTCATCTCCTCCTAAATACCTCGCTCTTTACGCTAAAGTATTTTTAGTAATTTCAACTATTTATTTTACGGCCTTTCTGATTCAGGGGTCATTCTTAAAGAGTTGGGACAAAATATAAACTTTAGTGTAAAGAGTGAGGTATTAACGAGGGGACAAACCCTCTCATATACATAATAAAAATATAAGAATATAGAAGTTCGTTACGTAAGTTAATTCTTAAGTTATGTATATTTTTTACTAATAGAAACGTTCGTTAAAAATTAAAAGTTCTAGTTGCGTTTTCAAGTAACCAAAAAATTGGAGGACAACTTGGCCTCCTCCCCCACCCCTTTTTTCTCAAAATCGCCTGATCAAAACTAAGAGAAAGCCATTTAGCCAAAAAAAGAATTAGTTTGCACATTTTATTTTAATAATTTTTGTGCGGAGAGCCAAAATCAAACATGCATTAATTCAAAAACGTTCAGAAATTAAATAAAAATCTAGTTTTTTTTAACTGAAAATAAGGAGCAACATTAAAACTTAAAACGAACAGAAATTACTCCGTATATGAAAGAGGCTGTTCCCTTTTCAACGTCCCGCTCTTTACGCTAAAGTTTTTTTACTGTTTAATAAAGTAGAATTGAGAGAAAGAGTCAAACTTTAGCGTAAAGAGCGGGACGTTCAGAAGGGAACAGCCTCTTTAGCACGGAGTAATTTCTGTTCGTTTTAATTTTTAATGTCGCTCCTTGCTATCAGTTAAAAAAACTAGTTTTTTTATTTAATAGAAAGAAAAGAACCGACATACATTTTTTATGCTTAACACCGAGATTTAGTTGTTGTTTTTTTATTATTGATTTTTTAGTCTATTTATTTTCCTAATCGATTACTTCCCCGTTTTCAAAAGTTTCTCGGAACTTTTAAATGGAATGTGTTGTGTGAGCTTTATTTTAATCAGGTCTGTACCCATGATTTTGAAACAGATGATAAAGGATCAACTATCGACAACATAGGTAGCTATTTAGCTATTAAATAATCGACAATTCTGTATTTCTATATAACTTTTCAGACTTAAGGCGAAGGGGGCCTCAAAATCACTCTTATGACCTTGACCGTAGTCGAAACGGAGCGAATTATAGATCAAAATTGAACAGTAAAGTTTTTAAATCGTATTTGAAAAAGAGTTATTAATCGCTTTTCGGAAAGGCTGAAATTCAGTGCCTTGATTTTTTAGAGTTCGGTACTTGAGGTGAAAAATAATTAGTAATAATAATATGTTTTGGTTTCTATCCAATGATAGAAAATACGCCTGCCAAGTCATTCAACCAACTACAAAAATTATATTAATTAAAATTCTATGTCGTCTGTCTCTCAATGAACACAGTAAGAAAAACAGGTTATTCCTTAAAAAAGAAAAGAGAAAAAAAAAAGAAAAAAGGTTGCCTGTGTAACAGATCATTCTTAACAAATTATGCCCGGTTCAAAAAGCGACTGGAAAGCAATAATAAGAAGAAAAAAAAAACCAATTAAAGTTTAATAAACCACTTTCACAGGTTGTTCAGTCCAACTTGGAACAGGCAATTGTCGATGTTCCTGTTTCCGAATCTCTTCAAGAGAGACAGGTGGCAAGCCTGTCGCTTGCCACCGCTTGTCGCTTGCCATAGGTGGTAACCTCGCTACAGGGGAGGATTGTCGGCATTTATCAACTTTTTGCTTTCCGAGTCCCTTTAATAGAGACTGGTTGCAAGCCTGTACAGCTGGGATGGAACACTGGATTGTAAGACAACTGTGCGTTGAAAAGAAAGCTGCGCCTTCTTTAAGTGCTTGCTGCCATTTTTCACCAATGTGTCTTTTTTTGAATTTGTTGCCCACTACTACCAAAAACTGCCTTTGGAAATCTCTCGTTAAAAATTGAAACCTGATTTTTCCTAACTTTTCACATATGCTTGGCTGAGTAAGTTTCTACTTAACCAGTTCAAAGAATCCGATTTAATTTTCACTGTCCTTGGTACTTCACTAAAGCAAAACAGTGTCTTTGAAACACCCTGCATATATGCGTGTCCTCTACCTAAATTATATCCATTTATACTACCCCATTTAGCTTTTCTACCCCGTAGAAAAGCTAAATCATGCTTGTATGTTTCAGGTGGCAAGTTGTACATTGGATGCAAGTGCGAAGATCTATGCCTATCGGGTAGATTGTGTTCATAGTGATACCTTAAAAATGGCGGGAGGTCTGGGAAGATCTAAGCAAATGGGCAATGAAGAAAGGAATGCAGATAATGAAATAGAAGAAATGAGAGAGCAAGGAGCCTCAGAAGAAGTAAAAAAGAAAAAGGTAAGGTATCTTTGTATAATAGCTAATAATGCTCACGAACTTCTTTTTATTCTAGTTGTCTGTTATTTGACTGAAAAATATTGGGTACTTATGCTGGGATATAATGCCTTGGAAATGTACAAACATAAACTAGATTCGCTTTAATGCTTAATTTGCCTACTACATACTATTTAATAGCCTTAAGTAGGGCAATAATGGCACTACTTATAAATTAGAATTTCAAATAAGCTTCTTTTTTTTAAGATACCGAGAACATCAAAATAAATGCTTTTTTGCCCTCTTGGGCCATCTTAGGTTAACTCATACCTGAAAAATGCAATTTTCTTAGATTTTCTTTTGGTTGTTCCAAATTATGGAGTTTTAAGGTTAATATCATATTTTTGCTAGTATTGCCATGTTGAATCGTGAGTCTCATTAATTTTGAGACTCATTAAATCTAGGTTTGATTGATTGGATTTTAGTTGAAAGTGGCAACTCACATTAAAAAAAAACTGATTAGTTACTAACTAATACACTAGACCTGATATTTCTAGCTTAGTGCGCTGGCCCCAACAGTTGGGGCATGACAAAAATTTGGTGGTTCATGGTTAGGACGTGCACGTTTTGGCTGACTATGTATTTATGTATGTATGTATATATTTATTTCCCATCAAAGAAACAGATGGAGTATAAGATAAAAAAGCAAAAAAACACACTACAAAAGAATACACAAACACAAGAAAAATAAAGAACAAATGGATATCTCACTACAAAAGACAAAACCTATTGCCTCAAAATAATTGCCCAAGGATGAGTAACAATATTAGAGTTATATCTGGCGATCTGGGCTATTATTGCTTCATTAGGGTCGATAATCCCATACCGACTTGTCACAATACGGTTACTTGTCAATGGTGGAAGCCGTAAGAGGTATTTACGGCTTCGTAAGAGGCATATTTACAATATGTAGACCTCAATTGTTTCTTATCTTCCTTTTGGAATATCCTCCAAAAGAGACTTGAATACAGATAATGGGGTAGTGCCATTGCATTATACAAATGGGCCAAAATCCGCCGATCAAACTGACGCTTATAAACTACAACACGGCTATACGCTAAAGAGATCCGCTTCTGCAGATGACTCTGCAAAAGATGACGCGTTTCTTTTAACGCTTCTTCAGACGCGGTTCTAAAGATACTTTAGAGCATTAAAGTTGAAAAAAAAATTCATGTGAATGACATCACATCCAAATGAAGAGAAAAAGATACATAATTTTATTGCAATGACGTTATATAACTTTCATTAGTAACTTTCAATTCATGTGAATGACATCACATCCAAATGAAGAGAAAAAGATATATAATTGTATTGCAATGACGTTATATAACTTTCATTAGTATAAAATATGCCTAGAGTACGACCCAAAAACAAATAAAAAGTTAATGGCCTTTTAATCTTCCTTCTGGTGAATACACGTAACATTTCGAATAACAAAATTTTAATGTCACGAAGAGATATTAGGATTTTAGAAATGCCTAGGTTAGGCATAAACCAACATCGGTTGGAAACCACTGCACTCAGCTTACTCACTCTTCACTCAGCACTCTGCACTCACTCTGATATTCAGCACATAGACACTCGCAACTCAGACACTAAACCAATTAGTTAAGTTTTATCATGGTCCTCTTCCGTAAAAGTTCAAACATTAACAATACGTTGATTTCCGAACACAACCACTCCTCCAAAGGAAAGAAACACTTTCTTAAGCTGTGTTCTATCATCTGCTTTTATTTCATCTTTTTCTGATTCTTCACCCACATTTCTTTGTTTTTATATTTAGCTACTAAAAAATAAATAAATGCAAATAGACGTCTTTTTAGTTAAATACCGAAATTCCTGAATTTTCTAATTTTTTAAGGCATATATGGCTGTGTAGATTTTCGCTTTATCAAATTCAAACAATCAGGTTTCATTTTTGATGTCCTTGGTACTTAAAAAAATATCCATTTAAACTCTTTGCTATGGAATGGTCCTAGTGGGGTTTTGCCAACTCGGTCCTGTTACTTTAGGAGCTTTTCAAGTAAATCAATTTAAATGAACATCCGTGTCTAAGAAAATGGGAAAAGGATATATGTATCTGTACCAGAAATATTTAGGTTTTTGTTTCTTTATTAGTAAGTAGTTTTTAATATTAAATGATGTTATGATGGAATGATGTAAATGACGTTATTTGTTTGTGGGGTTCTTGTCTCGAGTGCTATCAACTACTTGATAATGAAACAACAGCTTTGACAATGTCTTTCTGTCTTATGAAAGGGTGCAAATTTGTGGTGTTTACAGTGTTTATAACGTTTGCATTTTTTTGCAAACATGTTTGCAGGTATAACGTTTGCATTTTTTCTTAGTGAATCTTCGTTCTGGAGCACTATCATTAATGTAACGCTAGTCTTGACAATTGTCTTTTGTCCTATGGAACGGTGTAAGTGTTTGGTGTACATGGCTTAATGGTGCAAGTTTTTTTGGTGGTTCTTCTTGTCAGTTCATTGTCAGTAGTTTAGTAATATAATATTAGATCGGAAAATTAACTTTCTGCCCTTGAAAGTGCCGCAAATTCATAGTGTAATTGTGTCTAATTATGTAAGTAGTGTATTATTTTTGAGCGTGGCTTTGTTCTGGGGCATTATCAACAGTTCTGTAAAATGGAACTAGCCTTGACAAGTGTGGCGTAGATTTATGGCGGTATGTGTTTTTTTTCTTGGTAAAATGATGTACATTTTTAATGAAGCTTAGTTTTGGAAAAATATTTATAAACTAGCTGTTGGGGTGGCGCTTCGCGCCACCCCAACACCTAGTTGGTGGGGCGCTTCGCGCCCCCCCAAGCCCCCCCGCGCGCGTAAGTCGTTACGCGCCATACTAGTTACGCGCCATTGTAGTTGTGTCCCTGTGTCCCACCTGTGAATAGAGATAGATATAAATATATGTTTTTAACTACGTAAAACATGCTAATATACAACATTCTTCGCTGTCCCATTGTCTGTGCATATAAATAGATTGTCAGGTTTACTGACTCTTGAACATGCAACATATAATTGTCCATGGGAAAAACAATCCGTATTCAGATCTATGCCTCATTATTCTAATGATGTGTCCCTGTGTCCCTGTGTCCCGGTCGTCATTTACATTCCCTGTGTCCCGGTCGTCATTTGTGTCCCGGTGTCCCAGTTTGTAATTTCTCTTTGAGTGTCCCGGTCGTCATTTATATTCCCTGTGTCCCGGTCGTCATTTGTGTCCCGGTCTGTAATTTCTATTCGAACAATCCCTGTGTCCCGGTCGTCATTTATATATCCCGCCTGTGCCCCCGGCGTCCCCGTTGTAGTTGTGTCCCTGTGTCCCGGTCGTCATTTATATTCCCTGTGTCCCGGTCGTGATTTGTGTCCGGGTGTCCCAGTCTGTAATTTCTCTTTGAGGTTCCCGGTCGTCACTTATATTCCCTCTGTCTCGGTCGTCATTTGTGTCCCGGTCTGTAATTTCTCTTTGAGTGTTTTTTCTTTTTAGTTTTTTTTTTAGTTTTTTACCTTTTTTCCTTTTTCAGTTTTCTTTTTCTTCTTTATTTTTCAGCGTCACTATGAAGTACATATCGACGAACCTTTGTTTTTTAACTTAAATCTGGTAGACATTGATGACCTTATCCAAGTCAAAATCCCCAAGCCAATCATCATCGCTATCATTTTCAGTTTTGATATGTTTTGACTCTCGCTGTCCAGGTGGATTTTCATCTAACTGCGCGGTTTTGCGTTCTTTAGCCGCAAGCCTGTTTTCTTGCTGTTCTTGTGATTCCCTGGCACGCTTTATTTTCTTACTTTCTCTATCAGCTGCAAGCCTGTTTTCTTGCTGTTCTTGTGATTCCTCGGAACGCTTTCTTTTCTTACTTTCTCTATCAGCAGCAAGTTTTTTGGCATAAACTCTTTGAGCAGCTTCCTCGGCTGTTGCCATTGTAGGTTCTTCAGTCATTTTACAATTAAACATTTTTCCGTGAACAAATGTCTTAAATATCTTGAATGACGTCACCGTCAAAGCAAAAATGACGACAACTAATTTCATGACGTCAGTCAACACAGAAACATGACGTCACCTGATCCACAGACAGACACACAGACAGACAACTTATTTTTATATATATAGATAGATAGATTGAGTATGTGACGCTATTCTTGACAATTGTCTTTCTGCTCTACAGAATGGTGTTATGGTTTTTTTTTTCTGAGTCTTTCTTTTAGGGTGTTATCGATAACTTTAAAATGTATCATTAGCATTGAATGGCTTCCTGCTCTGCAGTATTTGGGGGTTTGCCATTTAAATTGGTGTTGTTTATGGTGTATATTGCGCAACGTTTTTGGGTAGGACTGGTTCTGGAATTTATGAATAACTTGGTATTATTGCAGTAGCCTTGATATCTGTTTTTCTGTCCTATGCAATGGCGTACATATATGGTGTAATGGTTTCAATTTCTGGATGGTGCTTTGTTTCACGGCACTGTCAATGACTTGACAAAGAAATGGCCCTTAGTTCTGTAGGGTATTAATTGGTTTTCATCGGAGAATCACCAGATCTATTGATTCGTTGGTAAGAGTTTGACTCTTTTAAAAATCCTTGAGATAGCGTTGAAAAACGCTAAAATACTTGAGATGGCGTTGATGGCACCAAAATAACTACCAAAGCCCCGTCCCAGTTTATGTTAATTTTTCGTTCAGTTTTTCAGATGGTCCTTTGTTTCGCGGCACTGTCAATGACTTGGACTTGATAGTATAACACCATCTTGGCCTTATGAAATGGCCCTTACTTCTGTAGGGTATTGATTGGTTTCCATGGGAGAATCACAATCTCTATTGATTCATTGGTAAGGAGTTTGACTCTTTTAAAAATCCTTGAGATGGCGTTAAATTCTGAAATACTTGAGATGGCGTTGATGGTGCCAAAATAACTGCCAAAGCCCCGTCCCAATATACCATAATGTTTCATGTAATTTTTCAGTTGGTGCTTTGTTTCGCGACACTGTCAATAACTTGATAGTATAACACCATCTTGGCCTTATGAAATGGCCCTTACTTCTGCAGGGTATTAATTGGTTTCCATGGGAGAATCACCATCTCTATTGATTCATTGCTAAGGAGTTTGACTCTCTTTTAAAAATCCTTGAGATGGTGTTGAAAAATGCTAAAATATATGACATGGCGTTGATGGTGCCAAAATAACTATCAAAGCCCCGTCCCAGTTTACGGTAATTTTTCGTGCAGTTTTTCTGCTGTGATACTGCAAAAATCAAAAGTTGAACCCGTGTTTTCCAAGTATAGTTGTCAAGTATCAAGTGTCAGAAGTCAAGTATAATTGATGTCAACTGTATAATTTGACAGCCATGCACATATTTGAGTAATAGACATTATCCCTCGAGCCATCGCCCCTACCCCCATCCGAACTTGATATTAAACATACACTTGCTCCACCCTCTCCCTTTGACATTCTCTTGAATTTTCAGCTTGGTCACCCAAGTCGTTGCCGAGATATTGTTGATAGGTTAATTCGATAACCTAGTAATGCTGTGGTTTACCTCTTTACTCAACCTTGAATAAAAGTCCCACAGTGGCTTTTATGTTACTTGGTCTGAACATTTTTGTATTCTAATAAGTCAATAGTTCGTAATGTTTTCAAATTACTTAATTGATATATTTCAGTCATTCTAATATAATTTCATAAGTTTTGTAAACAATAAAATCTTTCAGTAAATAGAAATTTTGAAAATATTTACCTCTCCTAAACATGAACTCTTTTGGGGTCGCAATGGATTTTTTATTTATTTATTTTTTCAAAGTGTTCTATTTCCTATATAACAATTCGAAAACATTAGCATCCTAGTAAATGTCCCTTTTCTGTCACTCAAATCGATTTTAAAATTCAAAGTGTTCTCTTTCAATTTAGCCTGTTCGAAAAAAGAAACAACTAGTGTTTCGTTTGTATGGGTTTTTCCAAAAAAACACAAATCAGTATTTGACACATATCAGTGTATGTGTAAACGCAAACACTAATCAGTGTTTAGATAATTTCAAACTGCTCGTCACGCGGTACTATTTAACCCGATTTAGTTAACCTTTTGGCATCAAATGATGATTTTCACTGTAGATTTATTTTTGGAAATAAAATGATGTTGTTGTTTTATTTTAATCTAGATGCATAGTCAGTCCCTTGAACTATTTTTTCTTCAAATATTTAAGGAAGCTTGATGAGTGTCTTTAGCTTAAAGTTAAGTGGAGTATCCTATGTATGTCGCTATTTCTATTTCAGTTCTTATGTTATTTGCTTAAATGTTATGTTTCTATGTCGATAACATATGTCTATAACACTATATCTTTACCATAAAAAGGCGATATAATTGTCAACATATTGTTTACAGACATATATCGGATGCTTGTACTGTCTATAGAATTGTACTGTCTATACGATTATCTACAGATTGTCTAACATTGTCTACATTGTCTGATAGATTGTCTACGATTGTCTAACATATTGTCTACAGACATATATCGGATGTTTGTACTGTCTAGAGGATTCAAACCAGCCGTAGGAAGTATGTGTTTTAATGACAGGTTTCTTAAACCAAACATTACTTGCATTTCCTCATATTTCAGGTTCGAAAGAGTAAAACGGTTGAAACCAACTTGAAAAACATCAATTTGAATAAATTGGACCTTGACTTCGATGTTGATCCGTTTTTCAAAAAGTCATCAGCCTTAATTAATGAAGGTCGGTCAGGTGGAAGCCACTTTGTGACAACGTTGACGATGAAAGATGATGGTAAGGTCTTTATCAAACAATCAGCTTCTCCACTTCTCTATCTTTTTATCTCTCAGGCTTCTCAGTCTTTCCTTTGAGGTTTGAATATAGTATTTAAGACCTTGACCTGGTCGTATATAGACATAATTATGTATGAGAATGTGAATAATTGCTACCCTCTTTTAATGTCCCCTATATATGTCCCTTTATACATAAAAAGTTTTCCTTGGTTCATTAATTAGAGTCCTTATCATTTAGTGTGTTGTCCATTACTTGATCAAGTTTTTTTTTATATTCCTTCGTATACATCTTTCAATTTTCTCCGTCTCCGCGATGATATTCCCAAGGCTTAAATTTTTTTATTGATTTTATTTATAGTCTTCTTGTGTATATAATTTCTTTAATATATGATTCTTTTTTTTAATTTTTAATATAACCAATTTTAAAATTTCATCTTAGTGTCTGAACATTATCTTTGGAGCTTAAATAATATTTAAATCCATTTCATTTAGAGGCAACGGTATAGCGTTTCCCATTGTAAAGGCCATGCGGCTCCAATCTTTTATTATTTATTTATTTTTTTTCTCAGAGGCACTTCATATGGAAGGGATCGTCGTATAAACTTCAAAGGGGCTCATTCGATTGGAAATCAGGAATGCTAGTGCCCTTTTTAAGAATAAAAAAAAGATCGAGGACAACTAGCCTCCCCTCCCTACGCCCTTTTTCCCCCGAACACATAAAAAAAATTAGATAGTTATATTGTAAAAAATAGTTCAAAGATCATATGACAAAAACTCCGGGGTCAACACCCCCCCCCCTAGGGCCCGGGGGCAGGCGTTGTAAGTTAGGGTCATATATGATGCTTATAGAAGGTATGCTCGTATAAACTTCAGAGAAGGCCCATTGAATTGGTAATTCAATTTTCTAGTTTACTTTTTCAGAGTCAAAAGAGATCATACAAATAAATACAATATAAAAATGATAATAACCCAGCAGAAAAAAATAAGCAAACTAGTATTAAAACAAAAATCCTTCCAAGGTTGGTTTGACGGATAAACTGTAAGTTTGGAAAAAAAGCTTATCTGTAGCATCAAGAGGATCTTACAAGCTGTATCTCTCCGGCAGTCTACCGTTCCTAGTCCAGGGAGGAATCCGACTAAAGAACTTTAAATATTTGAAATAAGCCCTCCTGATTTTCTATTTTATCTGACTGGTTAAATGTCCCAGAAAGGAACCAAGTATAGGACAAGACGGAGAGAAACAGTATTATATACTTTCGTTTACCAAGATTCAACTGTGATCCAACTGCACCAGCATACGCACTACGGATCTTACGTTCGGTTCGGGCAATAAGTAATTTCCGAGTTGACTTTAGGGATGTACCAGTAGGTAAACCAAGATACACAAGTTCCTGCAGTGGTAGAACATCAGAATCACCCAGATTTACACTATCAAGGGTTTGAAAACGGTTAGAATTAAATAATAGCACTTGAGACTTAGCCGCATTTGAGGAAAGGTAAATTTCATTATAATTCTTAGCAATCTCCCTAGAACTTTTTTCCAAACTAAACACAGCCCTACGTAGGTTAAGAACATCATCCGCATAACATAAAACAGACACACTAACACCATTCAAAATACAGCAAGGCGATAAATCCCCTTGGTCTTTTAGGGTCCTAAGAGACCACCTTTCAGCATCCTTTAATATTGTACATAAACTTCGTAAAGCGTGCTAGCAACCGAGACGTGGTTGAAACCCAAACTGAAAAGGAGGCATGACACACTGCTGTTGAATATTTCTGATGATCAATAACTCAAAAATCTTCGAAAACACACTAGAAACTGTAATGGGCTTATAAGATGAGCAAAGAAAAAGCGGTTTCCCCTTTTTCAAAACCGGAGTTACAACACCAACACCTAAGCAATCGGGCACAACTCCTATTTTAAAAATCCTCTGGAACAGTAAAGCCACATGGTCGAAAAGGTAATTGCTGTCAAACTCAAAATGGCGAACACACTTTAAGCTCGACTGTTCAAAAAACTCTTAATTTCTTCATTAAACTTTTTTGCCTGCAGACTATCAGGGTCTTTAAACTGGGCAGAAAATGAGCCATCCACTCAGACTCAGGCATTTCAAAAAGCACTAATATTATTAGATCGACGAGGGCGAGACCTCCAAAGCAAATTTGATCGTCAGCGACTTTTGTCGCCAGTTCAGCTTCGATATTGGCAACATGGTCATGGAGCGCTTTACATTTTTTTTCGTATGAATACGGCTGATATTTATAACGCCAACTCTAGGCCTATCACGCTCTTGCCATATGCGCACCCATACTTTAGCCTGGGAACCAGCACTAACTAAAATTGGATTTGGAGATCAACCACATTTTTCTATTTTCGCTCGAGACTTGCGAGCAGGTACAACTGCCTGATCAGGACATTTAATAGCATGAATTATTTGTTCACAATATAGATTCAGCTGTAAACGAAGCTCAGGCTCGTCCATAACTGCAGAAGGAGATTGAAGAAGGTGGTGAGGAACTTTTATTTTAGTCAAAATATCATCACAAACTTTTTGGCTGTGTCCTTTGTCGGTAAGTCCCAAGATTTCGTGACGGACTGTTTAGAACGTAGGGGGGAGGGGTCCTTTTAGAACTAGATACTGGAGTACTCACTATAATAGGAAAGTGATACAGAAAATCATTCAAAACTGAAACTACATGTGCAGGCTCGCCGGAGAACAGAGTACGATCGTTATTTGAAGACCTGCTAGCGACGGATATGAAAGTCAACTGTTAATTTTTCGGGAGCACATGGATTACATAAGGCAACATCTTCTTAACGATTTGAGCTTGGGGGCAATGATCACTTGATAAATCACAGTTGAAATCACCAATGATGGGACAGCGTGAGAATGAATGGAGCAGCTGTTTTACATATTTAGCCAACTTGCGACATGCGTTGTTAGACCTCATTTCTGAGGCCTGATTGCCACAATTAGTGGATAAATTAACATTCACAATAGCGAAACCATTAAAACTAACGGCAAGAAAGCGATCTTCTGAAGGTAAACATTATAATTTATTCTTGCTCAATACAGCCAGCCCTCCGCTAGGTCGGCTCTTTGGTTTTTGAAGAGAAGCAGGGTATATCAAAGTAGAATTAGCACGAGATAATTGTAGCATTTTTTTTTTGCGATCCGGTAGTAAAAAGTGTTGCTGTATGCACACTATGCCATATTCTTCAACCATTTTTTCAAGAAAGGCAAGCTTATTCAGGACACTTCCATTTATATTTCCAACTGAAACTGGGGTTAGTTGTCATTTCTATGGATTTGTAGGGATTCTATTGGCTTTCGGTTTTTGGGACAGCTAAAAGAGCATCAGCCGTGTTTTCTAGATTCTCATGATACACAGTGTAGTATTAGTGCAAGGGGATTCTTTGGTATGTCTGTGACCAGTTCGCGCACAGTGCCCACACATCTGGGGAGCTTTACAATCTTTTGCCACGTTACCATCGTCTTTGGCAATTATAGCATCTGCGGAGTAGATACCGATATTTTTCAGCATGGAGAATGACGTATCTAAGTTTAGGAGGATTTTTCATAAAATTCTTCAGACCATTCTGAGAAGCGAATGTTAATTCAAAAGTTAATGAAAGCCCACAATGTTCGATCTTGACGCAGTTAGGAATCAAGGCTTGTAATCCATCATGAATCTCGAGTGGTACCTGCTTTAAGACAACTATACTATCGTTGGAAGTTTTAAACGATTCTGCAATTCTCTCAGCCGCTCAACATTGTCTGCAAGAACTTTAAACTCTGATTTGCAGCGACGAACTTCAGTCCTATTTCTTGATGGATCCGTATTGCATACTAAATCAATAGCTAATTTACCAGCTTCAGGAGTCAACAAGGATTTAGGGGGATTTTTCGCCACTACAGAATATAGTGGAGGGGTTACGTCAGTATTTCTATCGATATCAGGGATAGCCTAACACAATAACCCCTGTCTGAATTCGACTAGAGTTTCTTCCATCCTTCTACACGTTTGATTCATTGTATAGGTGATTCACGCCGAAACTAGTTCAGTACCCGCCGGGAATTCTGAACCAAGTTTTCACTCTTAGGTTAATAATTGAGAAGTCCCTTCGTTGTCAAACACCTTTGGTCCTCAGTTTTATCGATTATGAGCAAGCTTTCGATTCTGTTGATAGAAGAGCGTTAGCAAAGGTCTTATCCTTATATGGTATACCAGAAAAATACATTAAAGTGATTTGTGCAATGTACGAGAATAATACGGCTGCGGTTAAGGTAGGAAATGAGGTTAGCAACTGGTTTTGTATTAAATCAGGAGTTAAGCAGGGTTGTGTTCTATCCCCCTTTATATGGATCATTTTGATGGACTTCGTCTTAAGGAGCACATGAAAGGCAACTGGAGACCACTGAATCAAATGAGGAGGGAAAACTCTCATGGACTTAGGTTATGCTGATGATTTAAGCATATTAGATGAAAGTGTGAGCAAAATGAATGAATTTTTAGAGGTTTTGCGAGTTCAGGGTGCTAGAATATGCTTGAAAATTAATGTTAAGAAGATTTAGACTAAGTCACTAAGGCTAGGTAGTATTATTAGTAAAGACGGTGAGAGCAGTGAAGATGTTAGAAGTAGAATAGCTAAGGCTCAGGGTGTTTTTTTTCACAGTTAAACATTTTTTCGAAGAATAGAAATATAAGTCTGCAAACCAAGATTAGGATATTGGAAGCTACAGTGATGACAGTGGTCAAATATGGCTCTGAAGCATGGGCGTTCCGAAAAGCAGATGAAAATTTGCTAGATGTTTTCCAGAGAAATTGCCTACGGATTGTTCTGGGTACCCGGATTACTGACCGTATTTCAAACAGTAGGTTGTACGAAAAATGTGGGTCAATCGCGTTTTCTAGGGCTATAATAAAAGAAAGGTTAAGATGGCTAGGCCAGGTTCTGCGGATGAAAGATGACAGATTGCCGAAAACTGTCCTTTTTGGCCAACCGTCTGGGGGTACACAGAAAGCAGGTCGTCCTTGTCTGGGTTGGGAGGATGTCATAAATAAAGATTTAAAGGAAATGGGAACTTCCTGGGAGGGTGTAAAGAGGGAGGCCTTGAGTAGATTAGGTTTGAGGAGGAGTGTGCGTAGCTGTGTTAGCCTCACGCGGCTTGGTGCTGCAGTGAGTTATTAGTAGTAGTAGTAGTAGTTTGCAATATCTGAATACAACAGTAGGTTGTACGAAAAATGTGGTTCAATCCCGCTTTCTAGGGCTATAATGAAAGAAAGGTTAAGATGGCTAAGCCACGTTCTGCGGATGAAGAATGACAGATTGCCGAAGATTGTCCTTTTTGGCCAATCTTCTGGGGCTATACGGAAGGCAGGTCGTCCTTGTCTTCGTTGGGAGGATGTCATAAATAAAGATTTAAAGGAAATGGGAACTTCCTGGGAGGGTGTAAAGAGGGAGGCCTTGAATAGATTAAGTTGGAGGAGGAGCGTGCGTAGCTGTGTTGGCCTCACGCGGCTTGGTGCTGCAGTGAGTTATTATTAGTAGTAGTAGTAATAGTTTGCAATATCCATTATGTTGTCCTCACCATTAAGGTACTTTACGCATCTATCACTACAGCCGCTTATTTCATATAATAATCTTTTCTCCTCAAAAATCGTTTCCTTAGGAAAAACTCCACACTACTCTTGACAAATTTATCAGTTTTCACGACAGCATACATGCACTGGCCAATAAAGATCAGTTTAGGACAATGCAAAAATTGATCGGAAGCTATAATTTCATACCAAGTCCACCCAATGCAGTTGTGAAATAACCCAACACATAATCCTCTATGCTCACTGCTTGAGAGCTTAATGAATGTTTTGCATATGGCTGGACAATTAATTTGCGGCTTATATATTATATGCAAAAATAACTACTAGTTTAAGGCTTATTCTGCCTGATCAGGTGTTTGCTCCACAAAAAGTCAAACCAAACTCAGACAAACCAATTCTTATAGAAGAGATGTTTATATAAACTTGAGGGAGGGCTCATTTGATTGAAACTTTAAAGTTCTAGCTCAGTTTTAAAGAGTCAAAAGAGATTGAAGGACAATTACCCCCCCCCCACATCGACACTCTTTTTCCCCAAATTCATCCGATAAAAATTATGAGTTATGCCATTTTGTTAAAAATAGTTCAAACGTCAGATAGTAAAAACTTCGGGGTTGATCTCCAGAACCCTGAGGGCAAGTGTTGTAAGTTATGCTCCGGGCGCATGTAAGATTTTGTGTAAGGAGATGTCATTTAAACTTCAGCGGTGACTCATTTAATTGGAAATTGAAAGTTCTACTTACCCTTTTATGAGTCAAAAAGGATAGGAGGGCATCTATCCCCCCCCCACACACAGCCCCTTTTCCCAGATGCATCCGATGAAAATTTTCAGATTGCCAGTTTGATTGAAATAGTCCAACGATCAAGTAAAAAAACTTTGGGGTCAACATACCCCCCCCCCCGGGTCTGGGGAAGGGTTTTAAATTATGTCCTGGGGGCATATACAGTTTTTATGGAAGAGGTGGTCGTACTAATCTCGGAGGGGACTCAAATGATCAGGAGTTGAAAGTTTTAATTCCCTTTTTTAAGAGTCAAAAGTGATACTACTACCTTCCCGCTCCTCAAGGCCCTTTTCTCTCAAATGCATCTGATGAAAGTTTTGATATAGTCATTTTGTTCAAAATAATTTAAAGATCAAATAACAAAACTCAGAGATCAACCCCCCCCCCCCCCCAGAGCCTGGGAAGGGTTATAAGCTATACCCCCGGGGCAGATAAGCTTTTATGTAAGGTGTAGGTGTATAAATATCAGAGGTGGATCATTTGACTGGGCATTGAAACTTCTATATACCTTTTTAAGAGTCATCAGAATTGATTCCCCCCCATCCACCCTCTTTTCCCCGAACGCATCCGATCAAAATTTTGACATGGTCATTTTGTATGAAATAGTCCAACTATCAGATGACAAAACTTTGTGGTCAAAATAAACCCTCCCCCCGAAACCTGAGGAAAGGGTTCTAACTTATGCCCCGGGGGTACGTAAGGTTTTTACGGAAAACGTATAAACTTCGGATCGGACACAGATGACTAAAGATTGAAATTTCTAGTTTCTTTTTTCAGAGTCAAGTGTTCTGATGGCAACTAGCCTCCCCCCACCAAACTCAAGGCCATAAGGCTCCAATATTTCCCCCAGAGGTGCTTCATATGGAAGAGATGGTTCTATAAACTTCGAAGGGCCTCGTTTGATTGGAGGCCAAAAATTCCCCTCGCCCTTTTCCCCCCAAATGCATCCGATTAAAATTCGGAATATTAGTTCAAAGATTAGATAACAAAAACTCTGGGGTGGACACCCCCCTCCCAAGGCCCAAGTTTTCCCCTCCCAGGCAGGCGTTGTAAGTTATGTCCTGGGGGCATATAGGGTTCTTATGGAAGTGCTGCTCGTATAAACCTCAGAAGAGGTTCATTTGATTGAAAATGAAAGTTCGATTTAACTTTTTAAGGGTCAAAAGAGGTCAGGGGCTAACTAGCCCCTCGCCCTTTTTTCACCAAAGCTATCCAATAAAAAATTCGAAATAGTCATGTTATTCAAAATAGTTGAAACATCAGATAACAAAACTCTATGGTCGACACAACGCTTCAAGAGGCCCAGTGGCAAGTGTTTGGAGTTAAGCCCCGGGGATATATAAGGTTTTTATGTAAGGGGTGGTCGTATAAAGTTCAGAGGTAGCTCATTTGATTGAAAATTGAGTTACTTTTTTAAGAGTCAAAAATGATCGGATGACATTTGCCTAGCCCCTCCCTACACCCTCTTTTCCTTACTCCCTGGGCCGCCCCCCCCAAAAAAAAAAACAACAACAACAACTTATTAACAATAATTTATTGCGAAAATTATGGGGACTGACCTCTGGCCCTCCTCCAAGGCCCCGACACCCCTCCCCCCCGCGAAAAAAACTTATTAACGATAAAATGTATAAAAGACGTTGTGCTAGTTGCTTCTGTGTTGGGACAGGATTAGGTCATTGGACGTATATTCTACTTCATTGGTTTGGAAATGGAGTACTTATTGTACGTATAGGTTTGATTTTGCGTTTCATTCTCTATTGATTTTAGACTTTTCCCAAATGCTACTTGGTGAATTTAAAAACATTTTGCAATACATTATAAACAATAAACACACATTGCTAAAATTGTCAGCAATGAGGTACTGCAGACAACAGTCATTTGTAACAACAGTCAGACAACAGCTTTTGGGTGGGCAAAGGAAAACGTTGTATAAACTCAGCTTTTTCCAGCCAGATTCACAACTAATGCTGCAGTACATACTCCCTCCCAGTTCTATCAACCCCCAAGGTTTCCCTCAAGGTTTTAGAATTTTATAATTATGCGCTTTTTTAAAAGCGCTCCCGAGGCGAAGTTCATTGTTTGACGTTGTATTGCGAAACAGTTAAATGCGTGTCTTTCTTTCCCGAAGACTTCAGGGGCTTGTGTCAATTTATTCAAACGTTATTTTCAGCAAATTTTTCCTTATCGAATCTTTATGTTTAATGCCTCTTACAAAACTACTATGCGACCCCTGTTATTTTTTTTATTCTTTTTTTTGCTCATTTTTTACAGCTTTGATGTGTGTTTTAAAATAAGAATGGGTGGGTCAAGTGGAAAATTTGCATGAAAATAAATATGATCAATTTTTTGTATGTCCCCTAAAGAACTGGCTGATGTCAGACCGATTTCCGAACCTCCAATTTTTGCAAAGGCTTACGGAAATTTCATTAGACAGTATAAGGCTTTTACGCTCCTTCCTCTGCCTAGTTTCATAATGATGCTTACGGAAAGAGAGTGAGAGAATATCTAGATTTTTTGTTTAATTTAAAAGACTTTCAAACTTCTGTGAGTTTCTATGGTGCATTCTAGGTAAATTCGACCTTGTATCATGCTCTCTACCAGTTTGTAGATCTCATATCGTAAATTTACATTTTTTTTTTAGGATGCCAACTTCTTTTGGACAGCGAATTCGTCTTCAACTTGGACTCATCAAAAAGCAGCATCGCCAGCGACAGTTTTGTATCAATACCCAAAATCACAGGTGAGATAACTATTAAGAATTGAATATTTCTGTAACAGTAGGGGGGAGGAGGAGTTAGGTATAAGATTAATAGTTTTGAATTTTATTCATCTCTTTGTTTAATAAAATTTTATCCTTGTTCTTTAATGACAATATTTTCTGCAGTTTCAAACATAGGAAAACTTCAAGGTTTTGCTCTTTTTTCCATTTTTCCCTCCATTTTCTTTATAATTCAAATGTTTATTAATGGTGTTTTTTCTTTTATCTCTTTCAGGAATAGACCTTGATATTAGATGACTAATCAATAATTACTTTTAACCAAAATAAGTTTCTATTATTTCAATTAATAAGTGAATTCAATCTGATATTGCAAAAAAAAAAAAAAAAAAAAAAAAAAAAAAGAAAAAAAAAAAAGTTGAATGTCTGCTATTTGAGAGCTCTGCAGAGTATCATATTGTACCATAAAGTTAAGGTACAATGATGTAAAACTTTCTCTCAATTTATATATATAAGATCTCAAAAATCTTTACTTTAGTTGCACTAGCATAAAGGAAAGAATCTACTTTTCAGCAGGAAATCTGAAAGGTGACTCAGGCAATGTTCGAAAGGCAAAGAATATTATTTTCTAAAAAAATTTCGAAAGTAACTTTCGAAATTTTTGAATTTGGATTGTAACGGTATTTTCACAGTAAGATTTTTTTACTCCAGCTGCCAATATGCCTTGAAACTTCATATTATTATGTGTCAATAGAAAATTTTCTAAAGAAAAGAGTGTCTCAATTGGTTCTTGTGTAACATAACAGATTTATTCTTCTAAATAAATTAACCAAATAAAGATTAAGCTATTTTATAATAAATAAAGGTGTTTGCTTGTAAGACTAAGATGAATAAAAATGAAACAGATACAAATGGATAAAATGAAATGTTACAATGTAATAAAAGGAACGATAAAGATACTCCAGGACCATTGATGGTGCATAAGGAGTCGAATCGATGTTTTAGTTGCGTCTTTTTACAGGGGCACGTAGCAAGCCTGTACCCGTTCGAAGTCTCCTTATACGTTCGACTCCAATTTGAGTCCCTTGCCATAATACAAAATCTGCTAGACTCTTAAAACTATGTATAAAATCCATTAATTCGTTGCCATTTCGATTAATGGTTCTCATGCATAATGAGTCATGTATTTACCAAATATAGGCGTAAAGTGTTAATATTCTTATTTGTTTTACTTTTCATATTTATCAATATTTATCTTTTGTCTTAAGGTTTTGAAGATCGAGTAATTTGTCCATCGCTGAATGGATTTTCTTTTCTCCGTTGGGATCCTTCGGGAGATGAGAAGTCAGAGGACAAGAAAAGAAAGTCAAACGAGATGAACGATTCCTATGCCTTTGACCTGGATGCACCTGTTGAACCTGTACCTGAGGCTGACGATAATAATTACCCTGCTGATGATTTTAGTGGTAAATTTATAAATTAGTTTACTAAAATATAGATTAGTTTACTAAATATTAGAGTTCCTACAATGTTTTTCATCCGTTGTCCATTCCTGCAAGGTTGCAACATCAAGTGCTCAGTCTCATCCTCAATTTTATGCTGAAGCAGGGTCGCATCCTCTAGTGCTCAATCTTCTGCTCAAGCAAGGTTGCAACCTCTTGTGCTCAACGATCAATCTTATGCTCAAGCAAGACTGCTTCCTCTGGTGCTCAATGCTGCTCTTCTGCTCAAGAAAGGTCGCAACCTCTTATGCTCAAGCAAGGTCGCAACCTCTAATGTTTATTCTTATGCTCAAGCAAAGTTGCAACCTCTAGTGTTCAGTGCTCAATATTATGCTCAAGTAGGACATCCTATGGTGCTCTATGCTGCTCTTATGCTCAAGCAAGGTTGCATTCTCTAGTGCTCAATCTTATGCTTAAGCAAGTTTGTATCCTCTGGTACTCAATGCTGCTCTAATGTTCAAGCAAGGTCGCAACCTCTAGTGCTCAGTATTATGCTCAAGTAAGCTTGCAAACTTTTGTGCTCAATGCTCAATCTTATTCTCAAGCAAGGTTGCATCTTCTGTTGCTCAATACTGCTCCTATGCTCAAGCATGGCCGCAATATCTAGTTCTCAATCTCATACTCAAGCAAGGTTCCATCCTCTAGTGCTTAATGATTGACTTTATGCTTAAGCAAGGTTGCAACCTCTAGTTCTCAAGGCTTAATTCTAGGCCCAAGCGAGGTTGCAACCTCTAGTGCTCATTGCTCTTTCTTAAGAGTTTTTTACTAACAAACCAGATTCTTCAAAAAAGATTGAGGATTCTCAATGGTACGAAGGAATTGATTGAACCGTTTTTTGAAGCTTGAATATGGAAATGTAGGCTATTAATTAGTTTTAGTTAATTCATTTAATTAATTTAATAAATAGTACTTTATTTTTAATTGATTAATTTTAATTAATTAATATCAACGGTTGAAAACCTGGACATGCGTGGTATATTAAAATATATTAATTAGTTTTAACTAATTAATTAGTAAAGTAATTGGAATTATTTTCTAATTAATAAATTTTTATTAAATTAATATCAACGGATGAAAACCCTTGTGTGTGTGGTATATTACAAAGAAATTCTCATTATAACTCTTTGTATTCTTTCAAAAACGTTTTTTGGCAACTCCAGTGGTTAGGGTGCTACTTACTTATGTAACAAATAATATATTTTATTATTGAATTTATATTTATTATTGAATTGAATAATATACTTTATATTTTAAAATTTAATTCAATAATGTATTTTATTAAACTGAATTTGAATTTTTTCCTTTTTTTTTTTTTTAGCTTAGATATCGAATTAAATATCGAAAGTGGAGACTCGTGGTCCCAACTGTCGTTGCAGCAGTATTTTTCATAACCTAAATTGTCAGTTGAATTGCGTTGTCCCGATTGTCGGAAACCCGTGGTCGCAATTGTCGTTGGAACAGTATTTTTCATAGCCTAAATTGTCAGTGGAAAGGCCGTTGTCCCAATTGTCGGAAACCTGTGGTCCCAATTGTCGTTGGAAAAGTATTTTTCATAACCTAAATTGTCAGTGGAATGGCCATGGTCCCAAATGTCGGAAACCCGTGGTCCCAATTGTCGTTGGAACAGTATTTTTCATAACCTGAATTGTCAGTGGAATGGCCACGGTCCCAAATGTCGGAAACCCGTGGTCCCAATTGTCGTTGGAACGGTATTTTTCATAGCCTAAATTGTCAGTGGAAAGGCCGTTGTCCCAATTGTCGGAAACCTGTGGTCCCAATTGTCGTTGGAAAAGTATTTTTCATAACCTAAATTGTCATTGGAATGGCCATGGTCCCTAATGTCGGAAACCCGTGGTCCCAATTGTCGTTGGAACAGTATTTTTCATAACCTAAATTGTCAGCGGAATGGCCGTGGTCCCAATTGTTGGAAACCTGTGGTCCCAATTGTCGTTGGAACTGTATTTTTCATAATCTGAATTGTCAGAGGAATGACATCTTTACAATTTAGATTATGGATTTAAAGCCTGGTTTGTCAGTGAAAAGGCCCTTTTTGGAAATTCAATTTTTACCAAAATCATAAAATTTGAGTAGATTCTTATAAATACCATGTTCTTTATAAAAGAATTTTGATTGAATTCATAGCATTTGTCAAAACTATAACAAACAAACTAAATCTGTTGTGAATCGCATGGAATGAAACGTACAGAGGGGGAGACTCCCTAAGAAATTCATCTAAGGTGAAAACTCTGACCCCCTGAAAATCAGCTTTCAGATGTTGCTTGTAAGGGACTCATAGATATGGAACTTTTCAGAAGCTGTAAAACTCAAAGAATTGTGCATAAATTACGGCTTAGTTGTTAAAGATGAATGCAAAACATAAATATGAAACGTTGAAAAATACAAAACGTTCAAAAAAAGGAGCAAATAAAATAAATAAAAGGCATAAATGTAGAACATACAAACGCATATATTATATATATTCTTGCACAAAATATACAAAACAACCAAATGAATATGAAAGACGAAGACTAAATTTGAAAATATAGCTTTAGCAATGCTAGAGCATCAATTCTTTGAAAATATAAAAAAGGGATCTAATAGACTTGTTAAATAATCCTCTGGTTGATACATCACTCTTTTATTCAAAAAGAATTTAAATAATTAAATATTGACCTAGTTTGCCGAAGGTTATGGCTCTGAATATCAGTAACCACAGCCTAGGTGTATAAACAGTCATGTAAGTTCCTATTTTCTCAACTGAAGTGTTTTGGGGCACATATATTCTATATTTCTCCTTGACTCCTCCTTCGCGTGTGCGCAACGTTGAGCTGGCCACGCATGCGTTGGGAATGTAGGAGGCCAAGTAATGAATGACGCTATTAAGAAATTAATCAAAAGTTCACCCCGCTGACCACGTCCGTTCGTGGCGCTAGGATTTGTCCCGTTTCTGAAAAAAAAAATTACATAACTGTATGTATACATAGGCTGTGATCAGTAACGTAAGACTTGCTCATCATAGAAGATTTTAATTATTTGAAGATCTAGAAAACCTGTTTTCTTATTGTAGAAAAGATAGGGTTTTTTTTTTAATCTCGTATGTCTTTATTTAGTTATGAGTATCGAACCAAATGCTGAACCTAAAGTATAAATTTTCAAAAAAAAAAATCTATGATAAAATTTCTTTAAGCAATGAACTAAAACGATGAATTATTTTATTTTCTACTTGAAGCTGTGACAACATGCATTTTTCGGATGAACGTTTGTATTTGCATACTAAACGTGAACTTGTTGACACGTATTAATATATTTGCACGTGAGTAGAATTCACATTTAAGTTTTTGAGCTCGATGCCAAATCTTGAACATTAAGTGCTATAAGTATTTCTCGAAATTTTCTCATTTTGTGGCATTCACACTTAGTTTAAAATTAGCTTGACCCCATAATATAAGATATTTCTGTAAATTATCCACCATAAATTCATCAAAACATTTTCGTTATTGAACAAATATAAAAAGAAGCGTTCTTTTAAAAAGATATTTCTGATATGCAGGATGTACCAGCCTGTACTACAAACCTCACGCTGATTCCGTTATTATACTATACAATGCTTAAAATGAAAAATTCCTCTTTTTGATAATATTTTGACTGTCGTCAAATTTTGACTAAATTTGACAAAATATTACATTTTTATGTTTTGACTTACTGCACCTCACTAGTACAGTGAGTACACTAGTACACTAGCACCTCACTAGTTTTGTTACAAAAGCTTTGTTCTGTTACCAGTAAAATCGGGGTTTAATTTACTATTTTTAGTTGAATGTGGGTGACCGTTCTTGGTGCACAATTTTTAGATTTATGTACATTAACAATTCGCTGCAGTACCAATGCGCCTGAAACCAACACACCTGCGCACGCTCCTCCTCCATCCCAATCTATTCAAAGATTCTTTCTATACCACTGTCAAGAAGTTCCAGTTTCCTTTTGTTCCTTCCTTACGACATCTTCACACACCCTTCGCAGACGATCTGTTTTTTGTTTGGCCGTAGATGGATTGCCGAAAAGGATGATGTTTGGCAATCTGTCATTCTTCATTCGCAAAACTTGTCCTAGCTTTCTCTCTTTATAGGCCTAGAAGATGGGTATGTGTTACGTCTATATTTTATATGATACATTTCTGAAAATGGTACTTTATAATTTTGTTTGAAATGTCTTTGGCGAAGAAAATAAGAAAAAGAAATTAGCTGATCTTCAGCCGTTTCAAGTCCCTCTCTCGGTTAAAGTCTTCTTATAAAGTTTCAAATTGGGTACAGCCACAATCAATGGGAATATGCATTGGTTTTGGCGCTTTAACCGGACATTTTGGTCTTGACTGTAATCTTTCTCTTTCTGGTTTCGCAAAAAATTCGGGGGGTTTTCGCAAAAAAAAAAAAAAAAAAAATACTGCCTGAGCTTGACAACCACATAAAAAGGACAGAAAAGGGAATAACATATTCCCCGTTCACTGCCCGTGTCAAGACATTCCCCCAGTCTTGACACTCTCACCCCGAGAGTCAACCCAAGATCCATTACCCAGACAATGGGGTTAGGTTGACCCCTTTTTGGGGTTAGGCAGACAATGGGGTTAAGTGCAAAAAAATCACCTATAACAGAGAAATCAATTAGTTGAATAATTTTAAATTGCTGCTTGTTGACTTTTTTCTATTGAGAGTCAAAGTCTGCATTAAAACGCTATAAAAAAATGTGTTGGTGTGTGTCTTAGTCTACGAGTAGAAATTTTCTGTTACTGAAGGGCCCCTGGGTTCGACTCCCTCCAAATAATAAACTTTTTGTAGCATTTTTGTTTTAGTCGTTGTCCTTCTTTGTGCTACAATAACATGACAATCATGCTAATTCGATTAACAACATAAAACTGACTATTCCAGGACTAGATGTAATTGAAGAGGATGACAGAGAAGATATGTTACCAACTAATCTCGCAACCCCTGCTCTTACGAATCGATATTTAAAGGAACCAACTATTGAACAATTGAGTACAGTTCCTCTAGAATACTCATATTTTATCAAAAATAAAAATCTTGGTTGGGCGGGGCCGATGCACCTCAGATTTCGACCGCAAAAAGGTAAGAATTACTATTAAGTATTGGTATACGCTTAGATAGGGTACTCTAGAAGAATGCTTTAAGTAATATGTATTCAAAATATGCTGTTAAATGTGTAGATGTACAATTTAAAGGGGACAAAAATTTAGAAAACAGGTATAATCTGATGCACCTCAGAAGCACCTCAGGAAATCTGACGCACCTTAGATTTCGACCGCAAAAAGGTAAGAACTGCTATTAATTATTTGTACACGCTTAGGTGACGTACTCTACAAGAATGTTTTGAGTAATACGTGTCCAAAATATACTGTTAAATGTGTAAATGTACAATTCAAAGGGGATGAGAATGTAGAAAACAGGCATAATATTCTAAAGAAAATTGCTCTTTGGTATTTTTCTTCGTTGTTGCATATGTGGTATTAAGTACTATCTGTACTCTATACAATTAGTATGCAATTAATATTTCTACAATTAATATTATACAATTAGTATACAATTAATATTATATACAATTAAGTATTTTTGTCAGTTTTTGCACATGCATTCAGTCATTTATTTATTTATTTATTTTATTTTTCACCCACACGATACATAAAGTAAATATGGTGGAGTAAGAATAAATACAAAAAAAAACACAAAGAGAAAAACAAATACGCACACAAAATCAACGAAAAAAACGGATAAGACGGTGGTGAGGGGATAGGCGCGCAGAAGCTGTACTGGAGAGTTGTCTGTGAAGAATCTCCAACTTTAAAGTTATATCAGGTACTGAAAATTTTCTGACAAGATTTCGGTTTTTTGTCCAAGGTGGAAGATACAGAAGAAATTTGCAAAATTTGAAATAATTTATCCGAATCCTGTTTAAATTACCATTATTAAGAAGGGGGAAAAGACCTGAAGCATGAAGGACAGAATGATCACAGAAAGTAGAATAAAGTTTGGCCAGCGCACGTCTATTATACTTCCCTCTGTTTGCAACAATTTTTGCATAACCAATCTGAATCTTTTTACTTATATCACAAACAGTACGCTGACATAAGCTCGAAAGATTGTTAGTAATAGTGATACCAAGCCAACGAATACAATCAACAAGAGGGATAGTGAAGTTATTACAGTGAAGGGGAGTAGCAGTAGTACAGTTATAGGGAAGAAACTCACATTTATCTATATTAAGTGAAAGGCCACTATCAGAGAAATCTTCAGAAACTATAGATACCATTTGGGAAAGACCCTTTTTAGAACGGCTAATCAGAAGCAAGTCGTCAGCATACGCAAGACCAGAAAGGTATGTACCTGAAATGTTAGCCAGCACACTAGAAATACAAATCTTAAAAAGCGTAGGGGACAGAACACCGCCCTGCCTAACTCCTCTTCGTATTCTTATAATAGTGTCTGGTGCATATTTTAATTGAAGAAAAGAATTTGAATACCAAAACCTAAGAAGCATTATAACAGGGGGACTGACCCCAGAATTGTACAAAGAAAAAAGGAGCTGACTATGGACCACACTATCAAACACTTTCGAAAGATCCAAAGCACAAATATAAAGACCATTTCCCTTGGAAGAATTATCATCCAACAAAGAAGACAGAATCTTATGTGCATGCTGAGAACCCACCCCATACCGAAAACCAAATTGGTTCTCACCCTCAATAATATTTGTAGTCAAAAAAGGTAGAAGGATATACTCAAAAACCTTGCTAATATTACAAGATACAGTAATAGGTCGATAGCAGGAACAATCAGTCGGTGACTTTCCCCTTTTTAAAAGTGACGAAACAGTGCCACACAGAAAAATCTCAGGTAGGTATCAAGTACATAGACACAATTGAAAAAGAAGCTGAAAGTGAGAAATAAGGGGGGTGCATCCAATCGGCATATGCATCTTAGAAATACCATCCTCATCTATTTAATCGGATTTTAAATTTTTCACAGCATCAATTACAGAAGAAAAAGATATGGGCACTATATGGCGTTGCGAAAGCGTCTTACTAAAGAGTAAGAAGGCGAGTATATACAGAATGCTCTGAATTGTTAATCACTGAAAAAATCGATGAATAATGTTTATACCAAGCTGAAGGAGGAAGGCAATTACTTGTCGTAGTTTCATCATTTAACTTGTCAGAATTGATCACTTTTCGCCAATCCTTCCTGCTCACAGGGAAGTCCATACTGCGGTAACGTGCCGACCTCAGATAACGTTTATACTTGGTTTTAGTTTTACGTTTGAGATCAGCCACACACCCAAAACTTGGCCGAACACATTCATTCCATATCTGGAGCCATAGTTTCGCTTTATTTTTTATCGACTTTAAACAAGGGTCCATTGACCAGATAGGTTTTTGTGTTCTTTTACGAAACCGTTGCCGAGGTACGGCAGCTTCTTCTGCCCTTTTCATACGCATCACAGGTTGGTTATAATAACAGTCAATATCAGCTTTACCATTCGTAGGTACCTGGCGCTGAAGACGATGATATGGAACATGTATGGTAGAAAGAAGGGCTGTCAAGGTAGAGATGTAGTGCGGTATATTGGCTTTGCTCCAATTGATTTTTTCAAACCACTTTGATTTTTCTCGGGAGCAATTGGTTTCCGATAGATCAATATCCATTGTAAATCGCTGAAATTGGCATGTGGGCAGTATCTTGCTCGTTAACATGAACAGAAGCAGAAGAAGAGATAATATCAGGCGAGCAAATAATATGGTCAATATCACTTATTGATGAACATATGAAAAATTGTGGGATTTGGACACAACGCGGTACGATGGAAGACACTCAAAAAGCGAATCACTTCTCACATAAGATCGATTAATATCAGTATTTAGGTTCCCAATTATTATATACTGTAGAGAGTTTGACAGTACCTGATTCACAAGATTCTTCAGTAGACCGCAAGCCTTTGCGAATTTAGTTAAGGATCTGATCGAGAATTCTTCATATGGGAGATAAGAGTTTATAAATACAATACTGCCGACACGCACAGCCAAAAAAAAAAATTCTCGGAGTAGAAGAGTACTGGGGACAGTAGATGAATGTCCCGTTTAAATACACAGGCTAGTCCACCGGAAGGGCGACCGCCAGTAACTTTTGCTGGACTCAGGAACGCAGTATGATGCTGACTTCGACGCAAAAAAATTCAAACTTGAAGCAGTGAGAAGTGAGTGACTGTGCAAAGTATAACTTACGTTTTCAGAATTAAGAAAAGAAAAGAAAAAATCAAAGATATTTGTTATATAATTGTGATCTTTCCAATGGTACACTCTTCAATTAGATTTCAATGTATTTCCTGTTCAAATAGAGACATTGAAGATGTTTATGACACTAAAATAGATTACAGTAAGCCCTGAATTTGACGCTAGTTTTGAAAATAGCAGGTAATTCCTACATGAGAGAAAATTAACATGTGGTGAAAATTTTTAATTTTTAACGTGACTATATTCGTTCAGTGGGGCATAACACAGGACTGCAAAAAATATTTAAAACTCGTTTTAGTTACCGGAATGTATATTTTTTGATATTCTTTTGACTTCTTTTTGGCTTCTATGACCCGGTGGGTACAGCCAGATGGGTACTCCCATCTGGCCGGGTTGACCAACATGTTGGGGGGGGCTTCTCCTGAGATATCATCATGACAGTATTGTCGGTATGCCTGTCTATTTCGTGCTGTCTTCAGCAGTCTTTGAGGCGGTTTCCCGCCGGCTTTTCGGAGGTTGTCCTCTCGGGGAAGAGGCACAAATGCTCCCTTTGAAGGCTAATTTAGACAGTTGAGCTGGGTACTCACGCTGGATCTATCCTAACTATCAAAGCTACTGAATTAGGATTGCCCGGAGGATGGATTGATGGTCATTTAGAATAGAGAGTAGCCGCTTGTTTTATACGCGATGGTTTTATCTAACAAAAATGTCATACCAGTGTTATGGCTTGTGCCTTGGATCTTGCTTTAAAACTGAATCTCTTTTCTCTGGTTTATTTTGTTGATTTATTATAATTTTTCTCTTTCAGGGTTACAACTGCAACCCCCTGGGACGGAAAAAAAGAAAAGGCTAAAAGAGGTAACTAGAATAACATATGAAGACGATGTGGATTTTACGAAACAGTTGGCCAGTAGCCGTGTTGTCATACGACTTTCAAAAAGTTCAATCAGGGCTTGGTCTACCGATAAAACTACAACACCTGAAGACATGCATTACGAAGTGTTTAACTTATACAAGTAAGAATGTTACGTTTTTTTCAATTAAAGGGGCTTCTGACACCGAAATAGTGTAGGCTAAGCTTTGAATTTATGGCTATTTATAACAACACGTAATTCCTACTTGAGAGGTAGTGGACTTTTGTGATAAAGGTTTTCACATGGTGCCAGATTTATTACAACACACAAAAGAATATACAGCTAAGATTTCTGGTCCCATAAAAAATTTGAAAATAATCATATGGTACACAGAGGCATCAATCAAAGAGGGGCGTAGGGGGACATGTCTCCCTAGATGTTAGCCCCCACCCATCTAGATATTGAAAAACACTGTTTTTGTATTTTAATCGGAAATGCTTTTTCTCTGACTATACATTTTAACAGTTAAAAAAATGTTTGCTAATTTTAATGTGAGGACTTCTGAGCATTTCAGAAAGCTCTTGCTGCTTTTATATTCTACGAGCGTACTGCTGATACTTCAGCTCATTAAAATCCTCCATCCTTTTTCTTTTTTTAACTAACCATGTAGTTTGTATTAACAATTCCAGGGAAAATACTTAAAATTTGATTAATATGTAAAAACAATAAGGAAATCAAAATGAAAACAATTTTCGCTCCCTGGAATCATATTATATTCATACCTGAAATAGATTTCAGTATTGAACTTTTTTAAATAAAGATAAAAGATGTGGCTATTCCTGGTATTTTTTTCTTACATTTTAAAAGGGCACTGTGTTAAAGTGAGAATTAACTATACATAAACCAAAAAAAAAAGCCAATCGTTTCAAGGACTTCAACAATCAATTCAACTGGGCCGTTTTAATAGATAGCATGTCTAACTAAAAAATTATAAAAAAACAGTGTATGTTTTATAAAATGTTAATAATGCTTGATGATGGGGTGCATAAATAGATGTCACTATTGAATTTTTCAAATAAAATTATCTTAAAAAAAGTCAATGATCCAAATGTTTCAGTTGGTATTTAATAGATGGCAGCTTAATTGGATTGTTTATTCCATTTCATAATACTGACAAGGTTGTATATGTTTAAATTTTTGTGTTTTGCACAAGATCAATCCAGAAAAACAAGTTTCTCTGATGGAAGTAAAGTGGGAAGTTGAAACTAAAATCAGACATAAAGTCGAAACAAGAAGTTGAAAACAAAAATTATTGCTCAGCAGTATATGAAACATATTATGTACATATTATATACGTTTATATACAAAACCAGCTCGAATAAACCGATTCCAAATATTTCCCCTGTATTTGCAGAATTCCGAAAACTAGCATTTTACTGGAAACATAAAACCTAGCCAAAAAACAGGATATAGTCTTAGGGGTAGAAAATGCCCCGACTAGTCTGTAGAAAACTAGAAAAATATACTCTTAAGAGTCGAAAAGGCCTTGACTAGCCTGTTGAAAATTGGAGACTGGTTTACAAGGCTCTCCACAGTCTCCCACCGGCCATGGCATCGGTAAATTTAAGTACACTGTTTAAATTATCTAAAAAATCAATAAGCGAATATTATATATATATATATATATATATATATATATATATATATATATATATATATATATATATATATATATATATATATATATATATCGTAGCACAGCTAAATTCAGTTGTTGTTTTTTACCAATTCTTACATTTAAACAAAAATTACACACTACGGCTCAGCATTGAAAATCGATGTGAAGAAAGGCACAAATGAGTTGGCGTAACGATTAGTTCGTACTTTAGGGGGTAGAAGTTTATTTTGTAACCGAGTTCGACTATTGGGAGGGGCTGGTTCGGGTAGTAGTGATCGGTGGCTCGTATTGGCTAGGACAGATTTTTCAAATTGCAGAATCAGGTGTTCAAGCCGGACTTTAAGTGGAGATAAATTCAGTTTCCTGAGGGCTTGATCATACGGTATGTCGTGATTTCGGGGTATAATTCTTGTTGCTCTTTTCTGGGCCAACTCTATGTCGTGTAATAAGTACGTCGTGCGGATAGCAGATGGATCCTATAATATAATATATATAAATATACGAAATATAATGAATTTTTTGTGTGTATTAAAGCTTAGTGTGTGTTTTATATAATATATAAAATAAACATACGTCTATGTGATTTGCTTATATAAAGTATATCTTTTTCAATTTAGACTATTTATGCGGCCAGAAGTGTCGCTGGTGAAATCACAGCCGGATTATTCATCTAATCCGAATTTGGACGACAGTAAATTGCAAGTGTATAACTACGACAACCAGAATGATTTGGCCAACTTTTGTCCTGATCTACAGGTAATCTTGTTTTCTTAATGACTACGATTGATCTCTAAAACATTTACATTTAGAAAAAAAATGGGCGTTAGAAATATTGTTATTTCTATCTGCACAATATTCTTTAGGCAGGGTTTGAGGAGTGGGTAAATCGGGTAAACCATTGCTTTCTGGACACGCTCCAAGTTCTGGACTGTGGGAGGTGGGTGAGTGAAGCGGGTGAAAGACCTAGATACGTGACTGATATAACCAGACTGAATCCGCTCTCTTTGGGGGAGTTGGAGGGGGTGTTAATTTGGAAAGATTAGAAAAAATTGAGGTATTTTCAACTTACGAACGGGTGATCGGATCTTAATGAAATTTGATAATCAGAAGGGTATCGTGTCTCAGAGGTCTTATTTTTAATTTCACCGGTTCCGATGACATTGGAGGGAGTTGGAGGGGGAATCTAAAATTTAGGAAAACGCTTAGAGTGGAGGGATCGGGATGAAAATTGGTGGGAAAAATAAGCATAGGTCCTAAATACGTGATTGACATAACTGGAACGGATTCGCTCTCTTTGGGGGAGTTGGGGGGGGGGGGGGAAGCGTTAATTCTGAAAATTTGAAAAAATTAAGTATTTTTAACGTACAAAGGAGTGATCAGATCTTAATGAAATTTCATATTTAGAAGAACCTCGTAATTCACGTCTTTTATTTTAAATTCCGGCAGTATCCAGTGTCATTGAGTGGAGCTGGGAAAGGGGGACCGGAAATCTTGGAAAACGCTTAGAGTGGAGAGATTAGGATGAAACTTGGTGGGAAAAATAAATACAGGTGCTACATAGGTGATTGACACAACCGGACTGAATCAGCTCTCTTGGGGGGGAGGGTTGAAGGGGGTGTTAATTCGGAAAAATTAAAAAATTGAGGTATTTGACGATCACCACGAACGGGTGACCGTTCGTGAGGTATTTTTAAATTTGATATTTAGAAGAAACTTATGTCCCAGAGCTCATATTTTACCCCGACCATATCTGGTGACATTGAGGGGGAGTTGCAGGGGGAACCAGAAATCTTGGAAAACGCTTAGAGTGGAGGGATCGGGATGAAACTTAAGCAAATTTCGTAGGTACATGATTTACGTAACCAGACTGGATCCACTCTCTCTGGTGGAGTTAGGGGGGGGGGGCTCAGTGCTTTGAAAATCGGTAGGCGTGTCAGGGACCTGCACAAATTGACATGATACAGTCGTTTTCCCCGATTCGACCATCTGGGGGGGGGGGGTGAAGGAAGAGGAAAAATTAGAAAAAAGAGGTATTTTTAACTTACGAGTGGGTGATCGGATCTTAATGAATTTTGATATTTAGTAGGACCTCGTGTCTCAGAGCTCTTATTTAAATCCCGATCGGCATTAAGCCTCTGATTTTCCTTTTAAATTAATCTATTGATTCTTAGAATTTTACTAGAGCTCATGCTATATGAGCTGTTGGCTCTTGGCTCTTCCGACCTCGTCCCAAGTGCCATATGAGCTCTTAACTTTTGTTTGTAAACAGTTCTGATTGGTCGATAATGGTGTTTCTTACGGTGGGCACATATGAGAAGGGACTTAAATCATCGGTTTGAAAAGAAGTATCTATTCAAACATACATTATTTTACTCATTTGAAAAAAAATACAATAATAAAAACTCCAGCTTATAAGGAAGCTAGGCAAGTATCGTTAAAAAAGGGTCTAGAATTGTGATTGATCGTCTAAAAGCATTCAAATATTTAACAAGTCCGAGTTTAGATGATAGTAAAGTGCACATTCAAGTAACAATTCAATAGGACAAATCCTTTTATTAGAGTGAAAACAATCACAAAATATCTGGATATTTCGGTCACATACATAGTAGCCGTCCTCAGCTGATAAACTAGAATAATAAAATAAAACATTGACAATTGTACAAAAAATGTAATTACATATTATTTGGTGCTGATAATGAACCTTTTCATTCAAATCAAGCCAATGAACCAGAAAATAAGATATCAAAGAGATTTCAAACTGAAACTCAAATGATTTTGTGGTCAAACGCCTTAGATGGTCATGCCGATCAGTGGCAGTTCTTGTCTTGTCACAAAAGATAAGGCACTAAACATATAAAAAACACAGCCGTAGCTATCGCCATACAAATTTATTTTTGACTCGAAATATCATGTATTCAAACTAAAACCTAAGACATTGAAATATGCAACTACCTGGAAAAAATAAAAAATGAAATAAACATTTCCTGCTCCAACTGCGTTGGGAAAAAATAAGAGCCTTAAATAATATGTAATTATTTTGTTTGTATAAATATCGATGTTTTATTTATATTATTTTAGTTTATCTACTAAAGACGCCCACTGTGTGGGTGACCGAAATATCCAGGGATTTTGTTATTGTTTTCACTGTTTAATAAAATAAAAAAAAATTGCCCTGCTGAACTGTTATATGTGAGTCAAGGAAAGGCAATGTGGAGTTCTAAACTACCTACGTAATAAAGTGGCATCTTATACCTTGGCTAGCTTTGGCTAACTTTTTTGCTAACTTGGTTAACAGCAAGATTAGGCTAACTTTATTTTTATATGTTGTTAAGCTTGTTATAAAAGAAACATTCATGGTACGCGTCTTATTCAGAAAAACTGAGTGAAATTTTTAGATTTTGATTGAATTTCCACTATTTGTTCGATATATGATAATTTGCATGGCGCAATAATCTTCATTTAGATTCTGTTTTTGATACCTAATTCTATTAGATGATACCGACTATGCATCGGCACTGTTTCTGTTTTCTGTTTCTGTTTCTGTTTTTTCTTGCCTGTTTCTGCCTGTTTCTGTTTCTGTTTTTACGAAAAACAGAACAGAAAACAGAAACAGGCTACCTGTTTTTGTTTTACCTGTTTCTGTTTCTGTTCTGTTTTTTTTTCATCTGTTTTTTTCCGTTTCTGTTTTTTTTTATCTGTTTTCTGTTTTTTTTTTTCTGTTTTTTTTTTTTTTCAAATGCCGCGCTATCTAGCGGGCATGATACCGAAACGCATGATACCTACCCGTACCTACCGTACCGAAACGCACATCTAGCGGGCATGATACCATGATACCGTTGATTTTTGAATTTAAACAAAAAGGGAATAGTTGTGGGAAAAGTCAAAGTCATGGCCAATTGTAGAAAAAAGCTAAGACAGAGTGTCCAATTAAGTGGGCAACCCAGTCAAGGTTAATTTTACCCCTTGGATTGCCGTTGTGACTGTCTCCCATTTATGGTACACCTCTCCGTGCATGCATGTCCCTTGACAATGCTGAAATAGAGTCAACCCGTTGACTACGGGTTGACTACTTGAAAATTTTCCTCTCATGCATGTCACTCCACAATGCTCAACTAGAGTCAACCTCTCATGCTAATTCACGGCGGGGTAAATCTGAGCGAAAGAGAGAGATAGAGAAACAGAGAGAAGCTTGAACGCTATACAGTGGACATGGGCTAGATGGGAACCCCATATGACAATGTCTCTACTGTTGGTATATGTGTAGCGGATGGCTATTACCGCTTGAGCAACGGTCTAACCATTGAGGGTTTTAAGGATTCGTGCTTTAAGCGGCAAACATGGGCTCAATGAAATCCCATATAAAAGAGGAATATAGCGTTGGTATTTACTTAGAGCAATGGGTTACCGCTAGAACAGCGGTCCAACAAGCCACGGCTTGAAGGCATCCGTACTTTAAGCGGTGAACCTAGACACCTTGGTATGTGTGTAGCGGAGGGTTATTACCACTTGAGCAATGGTCTAACCATAGAGCGTTATAGAGCGTTGGTATTTGCTTAGAGCAATGGGTTACCGCTATAGCGACGGTTTAAATAGCCTCTAACTTAAGCGGTGGACATAAGCTAGATGGGATGACTCTGTGTCTGTCTGGTATATATTAGCAAGCAGCGGTCTAAGTAGCCTCGGCTTGAAAGCATCCGTGCTTTAAGCGGTGAATATAGTGTTGGTATATGCTTTGAGCAATGGTTTACCGCTAAAGCAACGGTCTAAGAGCAACTAGGGTAAATTGTCAATTATAAATGACATTTAAGCTTGAAAGGAATATAGCGTTGGTATCACCCGATTGGACACATTTTATGACAAATTTCGCCCCCCCTAAAAATACGCTAGTGTGTTGAATTACACGAAGTTGCTCATCTTTTGTATGTGACTACAAGGATTTAACAAGAAGATGTTTTCTTTCCTATTAGAAATAGAAGAAGTAAGGAAAACACAGGAAAAACAGCTGTTAAAACAGCTGTTTTTTTTTAAAAAACAGCTGTTTTCTGTTTTTTCGAAAAACAGAATAGATTACAGAAACAGGTCACCTGTTTTTGTTTGAGCTGTTTCTGTTTCTGTTCTGTTTTTTTTCTAACTGTTTTTTTCTGTTTCTGTTTTTCTCAAAAACAGAAACAGTGCCGATGCTTAATACCGACTAATAAAAAAGGACTCATCATGATTGCATAAACTGGCTATTTTGGTGGCTATTTGTTGCCCATCTTAATGATGCTTTCATTACTCGACGAGCTAAGCCTAGTTTCATAGTCTAAACCTGGAAAGCCTTCGGGAAACCCTGCAAATATATTATTAAAATTTTAATAAATAATTTAATATTAATTAATAATTTACTTTATTAAATATTTATTTATTAAATAAATTTATTAATTAATAAATATTATTTAATTAATATTAAAATTATATAATATATTAAATATTAATATTAAATATTAATATTATTAATATTAATAATTAAATTAATAATTTAATTAATCAATTTATTTATTAAAATATTTATTTCAATAATTTGTTAAAAGAACATTAAGACACCTGGTACTCAGAGCCAGTATTTTTAAGGTAAAATATCCTTAAAAGAAAACACAAGGGTTAATGCAATCTGTAATTTCGCTATAAAGCTCTGCAAAACTACGTTTTGCAGAGCGATGTTTTTCAAACTGGAGGGAGGCAATCCCTTAGGCAGGGGAGTGGCAGCGGTCAGTAAAAATATTGTCATTAGTTTTTATGTTATCAATATATAGAATTCAGTCTTATGTTAAGACAAAGGTAAAAATGAAAATTTTGAAAAATAATAGGCATGGAAATCAATAACTAATGCGATAGTTTTGGCTCTAATGATAAATCAAATAGCTAGGCTCAAATTATTATATATTGCAATGTTGCGGTGGCCCTAATAAGGTCAAAAGGCCTTGCTTGAGACCATAAAAAGGCATTTCAGAAATGTATCTTCATTTTCCTATGAACATTAAAATAAAACATTGGCTTCTCTCATAATAGCAGAAATGTATTTATTAATATTCATATTTATTATTTATAAGTATTTATTAATTGTATTTATGTATTTATTAATAAGATCTAATTAACATTTGCATTTTCATGAATCATAAAAGGATAAATCAAAAATTTTAAAAGGATTAAATAATACAAGAAATTGCATTCAATTATTTTCTGCTCGTTCCTTTTTCGTACATTAATACAAGAAAAGTTTCTTTGGTGCTAAATTATTTATAGACTATATTTTATTTTATTTACAGGATGATGACGATGTGAACCCATTTGAGGGTGATTCATGTCACTTCCCTGATGAACCGTCTTCACAAACACCACCGCCACATAATAATGGAGAAGTACCTGATTTCTTTGGAGATAATCTTGTGGCTGCACCAAATAAAGTAAGTTAAACACTCGGAGATAGGGGAAAAGAATGAGTAACTTAATAGTCTAAAATTTCTTTTTATTCTCACGCATTCACTACAGCGAAATTTGCTGTGTAAAAAAAAATATTCAGTTTTAAAATCAAATTAGTTAGTTTTGTAGATTGAAAGAGTTGTAATTTGAAATGTGAACCCTGGGAGATGGACTCTTTGCTGTACCAAACAAAGCAAATTAAACACTTGGAGATAGGGACAAAGAATGAGTAACTGAATAGTCAGAACCAAAGAGTGTGAGTAAGAGTGGAAACTGGTGCCAACATCGGCAACAGCATCAATGCCATCCAGTGTTTGGCGAAACTTGGTATTTTTCCAAGCCTCGTAGTCGTTTTCCTGTCAAGAAGTGAGATTAGACAATTATTACTGCTGTTGTTCTTTACTGACTCCTGTTGTTCTTTTCTCACCCAATACAGTGAAATTAGCTGCACAAGCTTAATACTATAGTTTCCTTCAGTTCAAAGAAAATCCATGTAAAAACCTTAACTTAGCTATTTTTGAAACTAAAAGAGTCGTAGTTTGAAATTGAGAACCTTGGGGGATAAACTTATGGCTGCACCAAATAAAGTAAGTACCACATCATGAGATGCATAAATTAGACTTCGTCTTTCGTCTAATTTTTGGTTGAACTCATTTGGGATTGGTCACCTTACTCCCATATTGTATGGAATGGAATACGAAATGAGATAAAATTAGCCGGTTTTGAAACAAAAAACTTGTAATCCGAAATGGAGAATCTTGGGAGATACAGACCATGGCCCCACTTTGGTCCTCTAATCATGATGACCGGTTTTACCCCCCCCCCTGAAAATACCCCCGTGGAAAATAAGGCTTTCCATATTTGAGAATTTTATTTGAGTTTTGGTTTTTTATAATTTGCGTAGGGGGAAGGACTTTTGGTACTTGTATATTATGTGCCTCTCACTCAAGTTTGTGCTGTGTAAAACTCGAGAACAAAACAGGTTTTTCGTTTGTTTCTTTCAGCTTTGTGCAAGTGACGGAATATATGGGAAACATATAATTTGAGCTATATATTTGCACAAAGGGGGAGGGGGGTAAGTATTTGGACAGTTTGAAGTTAGAAAACAATTTTTACTTTATAATATGTAGAATAATTTTACCTAACACATTTTGCATGCAGCCCTGCTATACTTTATCCCCCCCCCCCAATATGCATTTTGGAATGCCTTATTTTCTACGGGGGGGGGAGGGGGTATTTTCCTTGGGGGAATATTTTTCACGGGGGGCATTTTCCTTGGGGGAGTTTTTTTCACGGGGGATATTTTCCTTGGGGATGTTTTCTGGGGGGGGGGGAGTTAAACACCTAGAACCTCTAATCATATAGACTGAAAAAATGTTTGAGGGGGGGGATGTATAAAGATCCATACGCCCATTTTATGCTTTTTGTCTTACTGAATAAAATCCTTGTATGATTCCAGGTAAAATAGATGCCATATACCTATCTTTTTCCTAAACAGTTGGGGTTGGATGGGTGCTAAAGAGGACACGGACCGACTTTAGTCATCCAGTCGTACAGAATGAAAATTTAGCAGTCTGGTGCAAACAATGGGCAGCATGCCTACCGATCTGCTAATAAACTGGCAGTAGATGGAATGGGATATCGGAGGGGCCTTTGGCCCACTTTGGTTATCTAATCGTACAAATTGGAAGTTCTTGCAAAATTAATAGTTAAGACTCCCCAATAGTTGCGATTATTTGGTATGATACGGGTCTATGGTTGTAAGTGGCATAATTTAACCATGTTAGGAGTAGAGATCCTAATTATTTCGAGAAACTCAAAACAATTTGTAAAGTTATTATCATTTTATTTCTTTTGAAGGTAACAGTTTAGTCTTTGGGTTTAAAAATACTCATAGTGACCTGGGAATCGATTGTGCCCCTCCGCTCTTCACCGCTCTTGATGGTTTTGACAGCTACTTGGTCTTTCTAAATTTTTAAAAGACAAAAAAAAATGTTTTAAAAGATAAGATAAATATTTATTCTCAAAGAGAATTTTGACAATCCTAGTGATGCCAGAATTTGCTTTAGAACCAGAAAAGGTAACTAAAGCTGCAGATTAACGTCGAAAATTATGTCGTAAGAAACGTCGTTGCAAACAAGTTAAAAAGATTTTTAAACCCATTATTTCAGTTCAACCTTGATTCATTGATGGTACTTTTTGTGTATACTGTACGCCCGATACTTAAGTATTGCTCATCAGTATGTTCTCCTCTTAAGAAACTGTTCATCCTCAAAATAAACTGGTTAATAAATTGCTCAGCAATATGGCATCTTCTTAATAAGAGAGATTGAACAAGAGTAAAAAAGTGCAACAGATATCTATCAAAATCGTACCTTAGCTGAGATATTTACGATACGACTAGAGAATGCGGAGACTTATGCGGAGAATGCGGAGAATTAGTTTTCAGTTCTGATGTCACAGGTGATCTAATAATAGGTGCGATCCTCTTTTAAAACTTGGGGTTATGAAGCCACGTCACTTTGAGAAACACACAAATAAAATTTCGGCACAGGCCACGTCAACACTTAAGATATCTTTGGAGAGTACTAGGACGTTGTACAGAGTGTTCTTGCTTAAATCACTGGCACTAGTATGTATATCACATCTCTATTCTGCTATTATTGCTTAAAAAATCTATGAAAAGAAACATACTCAGATTTAAAAAGGCTAAAATACCAGAACAAAGGGATAGATAAAAAAGTCAATACAATAAAAATCGAAGTTAATACAGTTACTACGATTAAAACATCTATAAAAGGAATAAATACATTCGGTGATGTTGGGAACACAATGTGGTCAACAGAACTGCCATCTATTTTTAATTTGAGCTATTCGAAATTCTGCTCATAGATTATCAAATGGTTCATATTTTTGCTGCCCTGATTGAAATAAAGTTTTGTATAAACCCTATTTGGTTTAAACTGGTAGGTCTTCCTATTTAACATTAAAATCAATAAGCATAACAGAAAATTTGTCACTTTTCACAAACATTATGATCAGAGAAAATTAAATCATAGATGTCTTAGCAGAGTTATAGTAATGGTGAAGAAAGATTTTTCCATAGCCTGGGTTCTAGCCGTGTAATAAGTCTTCCATTTCAGACCAACATTTCACAACTAAGCTGCTATAATATATTTATAAAAAGAATGGCTGGAAATAAATAGGCTGGAAAAAGAATGCAACACCAAAGAGTCATTCTAACTTAAGCATGTCATTTCTTATGATATCCTAAAAAGAAATTGATCTGATTATTACAATGAAAAAGTCTTTCAGAAGATTAAGGCCGTCAATTCACGAAAATGAAGTTGGGTAAATTTTTTTCCAATCAGGATACTGAATATCGTATTTTTCACAATCTAGAAGGGAGGCAAAAATGACAAAATCGCTGCATGTTTTTTATTTATTTAGTAATACCACTTCAACTCACTCCTCAATTTTTACTGAATATAGTAGTACCCGTCAGCAACAACACAAAATGTACCCAGAATGCTCATAGAAAATGTTAGGTCTCTTTGTTCAGCCGTGTTTGGAAGACTTATAGCGAACTACCGCCGGAAACAGTGGCGGCTATCATAGTCCAGTCTTTCAAATCTTGGTTAGTCTCAATAAAGTTCGATTCCAAGTCTTTTTATAATCCATTTAGGGAATAATTTTTGTTATATTAACTGTTCTTGTGACCTGTGTGTTGTCGGAAAGTGTGTTTTAACATTTTCTTTAACTATTATAATGTTTAGTGTCACAATATTTGTAAAGCTTACCGCATTTGGTACTAATAAATAAATAGGATATGTAAAACCGGGAAAAACGCAAAAGTTTTATAGGGGACACGAGCCAGATCACAAAGGGAATGATCACGAAGGGAATGTGATCATTTGACATCATTTGTGCTTTTTGCATAGAGCCGTGTTTGAGTTAGCATTGAAAAGTTGATAACATACATTTTTCTCGTTACAGTTTAATTTGTGCCTGTCTATGTCAACTGGGAATGGTAAACTAAACGATTTTTTTTTGCTACTGTTTAAATTTTAGTACTTTAATGCTATTGAGTACTACATTAGAGAGAGAGAGAGAGAGATCGGTATATTTAAAAACTATCGTAGCATAGAGCTAAATTCAGTTTTTTCACAAAAATCATACATTTAAACAAAAATCACACAATACAACTCAGCATTAAAAACTGATGTGAAAAAAGGCACAAATGAGTTTGCGTATCGATTGGTTCGTACTTTAGGGGGTACAAGTTTATTTAACCAACTGTCAGGTTTAACTCTATTAATCAATTGATTCTAATGCTCCTTATTATCCTTTAATATAAACAAACCATTATTATTCTTTTTCCAGTTAAAAGACCTTTTTTATGTCCTCTATAGACGACAAAAAGTCGATATCAAGTCGAGATTTGCTAATTGAACTCTTGCCGTGCCGACAAAGAATCAAATGACACGTTAAAATTTCTTGGCATTTCGACAGACATGTTAATTCCTACATTACTTAAATACGGACAAAGGTCATGATATATTGTTATGAATTAGCCCAAATAGGATTATTTTTAGAAACTGGGTGTGGTCAATTTCCTAAAAACCATATTTTTCCTTAGATATGTTGGTCTATCTCTGTACGGAACTTCTTCAGTAAAAATTGAACTCCCGATTTTTCCCAATTTTTCAAAATATGTATGATTGTGTAAGTTACTCAACCAATTTAATAGTTAGTTGGTTTTTTTTTTGGTGTTGTTGACGGTTTAAGTTACATATAATCATAAGGTAATTAGAAAAAAAGCTTGTTCAACGACACACATAAAAAAGTAGTGCATACTCATGTGAGGAGTGGAGCAAAATTATTTTATCCCGTTCCCTGAAACCCAAAAAAGTTTCTACTTGATCGCCATCTGTGAGAAAAGAGGGTATTCTTACCAAACAACCCATAAAATTGATCAACTTTTATTGAAAGCTATTGAGTGTGTACAAAGTCTTAAACTCTATTCAAAGCTTACTTATCTTTAACAAATAAAAAACAACAAGATTTCTTATATGGATCAGTGAGGTTCGAGTAGCGCAGGTGCGGATCTCCTCATACTCTGTCCTTGGCCGGGAGTGCTATGGGCGGTTGTGGGAAAATCATTGACACTTGCCTCCAGGTATAAAAAATCGTATACTTCCTCTGGGTAAAGGAAAACAATTGAATGGTCGTAAATATAATTCGGAGGAAACACTTCCCTTTTGCCACCCGCCGCATTATGCAGGCAGACGTCAAAATAGTTACGAAAACTTACTACTTAGAACTATAAAGTTGTGAATCACAACTTTTGACACTATTAATACTAGAGCCATAAATTGTACTTTCGTCCCCTCTAGAAGCTAATGCAATATAGCATTCTGGGATAGCTCCAACTTGAATTAACGTTGAAGCCTGTTCAATATTGAGGGTTAAATGTTGCTTCTATTGTCTTGTTGAGAAAATGATAATGCTATGTAATTGCTGTTTTAGGTACAAGCTATAGAAGTTGGCTATGCAAGAACTGCCAAAAAAATGAATATGAAGAAGTTGAAAACCGCCATGTGGGCCATCCTCACAAACCAATCTGTAAGTTTGTTTGCATTTAATTGATCGCTCATTGGCTAAATTAGTTGGGATGCAGTGCTTTAACATTTAGTATTTTAGCACTAAATGGCTGAATATTTCGGCATTCAAATGAAAGCATTTGGATGCTTTAAGTAGAGCTTTAAGTACTTATGAACAGATTTGGGTCTTTTCTCTCGAGGAAAATTTGGGTCATTTTTTTTTTTAATTTTTCAAATTTTCAAATTTTCAATTTTTTTTTTAACACATCAACTTCTTTGGTGTAATTTTTCACTTTAGAAGGATATGATATATTTTTTGACAAATTTCCATTAAAAGGTTGATTAGCTTGGTTGAATGATTTAGTCTTTTGACCAGTTCGTATTGGCTGAGTCGATTGTCTTGCTTTATCCTCTGAGTTAATGTTGAGCTAACCAAATAGGACATTTAATTTTTAGTTTTTTAACATCAAATCTATTCTAATTAACTTGCAATATTGTCAGAGCATAATTAAAACATTTAATTTGAAACAACAGTTGCGTAGAATTTGTTGGATTTTATTTGCCTCAAAGAGGATGAAATAAGGATATATAAGGATAATAAGAATAAATAAAAATAAGAATAATAAGATATATAAGGAAATAAGAATAAATAAGGATAAATAAGACAGGAATCTTTGATGCTTTGACAAAAGTCTAATAAAAATTGAAAAATAATATTGTCAATGACAGTATAGAGCTAGAAATATCTTCGCCCAACAGAGCTAGAAATATTTTGACAGAACTCTGATTTTTTTTTTTCCAACTATGAAGATGTATGCTTTGAAACTCTGTTCTGGATTATAAAGTAGTAGTCGGACTAGGTTAGTCTGCAGAACACGGGCTAGGTAAACCTACTACCTTTTGGCAAAAATGGTTTCTTTATCTTCAGTCCAAAAAGCAAAAGTAAAAGGCATAAAAAAAATTGTTTATGTTTTTATGCTTCTTAAATTTTTCTGGGTTTCTCTAGATGGCGTTGGTTTCTTTTTCAGTGAATTTTTTTTGTGATTCTCTTTCTTAAGGTATCAGCTCGAACTCAGTTATTATTAATGGCAATGAATTATTTGTTAATATTTTCGTTAATATTTGCCTCTTTAGTGTGTTATACGAATTTTAGTTGCTTAATTTTTTGCTAGCGGGAAAAGAACGAAGGTGTGTTACATGTTTTGTGAATTGCGTACAAAAAGAAATTTCGAAATGGCTTAAAGAAAATCATCCCGAAATAAACCAAGTTCATTATTTCACTGACGGCTGTGCTGGTCAATACAAAAATAGAAATAGTTTCAAAAACCTAACAAACCATGATGAAGACTTTGGAATGAAAGCCGAACATTCATTCTTTGCAACAAGCCACAGGAAATCAATATGTGATGGCTTGGGAGGAACTGTTGGGAGTTTGTGATGGCTGTTGGGAGTTTGTGATGGAGATATGTGATGGCTTGGGAGGAGCTTGGGAGAATTTTGAGAAAAGCCAGGCTTCATCTTTCAGATGAAAATCAAATCAAGACAGCAACTGCAGTTTATGACTTCTGTAAAGTCAACATTGAAAAAATTAACTTTCATTTTATTGACAAAAAATGCTGAAGCTTTCAGGTTGGAGTTAGCGTCACGATTTTTAACCACCAAGACTATTCCCGGTACTAGAAGTCTCCATTATTTCAAACCATTAAATACAAATGAAATTGAAATAAGGAGGACTACTGATAGTCCTAATCCTACTCTAATGTTTTCTTTTCATTCTGCTACGGATTGGGTCTGCATTCAACCATCTTTAAACGATTATGTGGCTGCAAACTACGATGGAAAGTGGTACTTTGGACTCGTTAAAACTGTGTTTCATGAAGAAGAAGAATCTGAAATTCTTTTTCTTCACCCTCCAGGACCTTCTGCCAGCTTTTCCTGGCCTCAAAGAGAAGACTTGTGCATAATACCTTTGGAGCACATTAACAGTACTGTTGATGCACTGCAATCAAGTAGCACTGGCAGAATGTGCTACTTCAAAAAAGAGTGTATCAGAAAAACAGAAGAGTGTTGGATGAAGTGGAAAAAATATAACAAGCAGAACTAATAATTGCTGTAAAAGATATTGATTCTTAGACTTCAGTTTTTATTTTATTTCACATTTATTAAATGTAAGTAAACCGCAAATTTACAATTTCTTAATAATATTCTACTTTTTGGAATATTAACTAAACATGTGAAAAAGCCATACATCTTTTTTGTTTATCTGTTAGCCTAGGTATCTAGGAGTATTAAAAAAAAAAAAATATGAACACTACCAGGTCTGAAACCTGAGATATTGCAATTTTAGTAAATCCCGACAACGGTTTACAAAAAAAAAATTCTGATCATAATATTTGTATTATTTTTCGGAGTTGAGATAGGTTAGTGAATCTATTTTTTCTTTATTTTAAATATATTAATTAAATATTATGCAAAGTTTCATGGTGATATCTCACATAGTTTTCAAGATATTAATTTTTTAAGCTACAAGTTACATTGCAAGACGCAAAATCCGAGGCCTAAAAACGCGTTAAATTAAGAAAATTAAAAAAATTTTAGAAAAAAAAACTATAAGAGATAGAGAAATAAAATTTGGTATTTATCAATAGGATACCAAATGCAATAATTGTGCCAAGTTTCATCAAAATCTAAAGAAGTGGGTGTCATGACCTGGTTGACTTGACATGGAATGACCCAAAACTGAGTTACCAGCAGCATTATTTTTTTTTCTAAGACAACGGATATTACAAACCTACTACCTTTTGGCAAAATTGGTTCTTTTAACTTCAGTCCAATGTAAAGCAAAAGTAAAAAGGCATAATAAATTGTTTATGTTTTTATGCTCGTCTTAAATTTTACTGGGATTCTCTAGATGGCATTGGTCTCTTTTTTAGAGAATTTTTTTTCGCTTTTCTCTTTTAAGGTAGGCTTTTCTCTCGAACTCTATTATTATTAGTGACAATTAATTGTTTGTTAATATTTTCGTTTTAAACGAATAACGTAAAAGTATAAGCAATTCGTATTACAATAACTGCAGAGCGGATTACAGTATAACGTTTGCCTGTTTGGTGAGTTATACGAATTTTAGTTGCTTAATTTTTTTTGCTAGCGCAAAAGAACTGAGGTTTGTTCCCTAACTGATTTATCAGCATTATCATTTTTATTGTGAAGGCAACTGATATTACAAAACATTAATAATGACAAAGGACATTATAAAACTAAGATAATGGACGACGGATATTTATCATTATAAGACCTTTTAAAGAGCTACGTATCTTGCGAAATAGCTGAATATCTTTGAAAGCTGTATTCAGTTTTTATGGAAAACAATTGTTCAGTTTTATTATTTTTCAGTTTTTATTTCAGTATTTTATTAAGTATACATTCAGTTTTTATTCAGTATACAGTTTTTATTTCAGTATTTCAATTGTATTCAGTTTTTATGAAATTGTTGTTTGCATATTCCATTAATGAAATTCCTCTATAAAATAATGTTTCATAAGTATGATATAAATTCCGAATTGGATTGAAACAGATAATAAACTATTAAATATAGTTTCATAATATAAATTAACATGACATTAGGCCTATATAAAGAATAACCTATATTAAGTTATTCCATAAATTATATGCTTCACTAATAAAATTGTTCTACTAAAGCTTAAATCAACAAAAAATATTCTACTATCACCAAGGATGTATGTATTCTCATGGTAATTAAACAAAAAAGAAAACAAGTTTTTTTTAACTGAAAGTAAGGACCGTCATTAAAACTTAAAACGAACAGAAATTATTCCGTATATGAAAGGGACTGTCTCTTCCTCAACGCCTCGCTCTTTACGCTAAAGTTTGGCTCTTTGTCATAACTCTACTTTTTAAAACAATAAAAACTTTAGTGTAAAGAGCGAAGCGTTGAGGAAGGGACAGCGCCTTTCATATACGGAATAATTTCTGTTCGTTTTAAGTTTTAATGACGGTCCTTACTTTCAACTAAAAAAAATTTGTTTTTTTATTTTATTTCTGAATGTTTTTCAACTAATTTGGCTCACCGTACATGAAAAATTAAAACACAATTTCCATATTAATTTCGGCAGATTTATTTTGGATATGAAGGAGCCCCCTCCTTAATACCTTGCTCTTCACGCTAAAGCTGTTAGCAATTTGAAAAAAAAAATTCCTATTCTAATTAGACGGCCCCCATGTTTCAATTTAGTGAACAGACGAACTTTAGCGTAAAGAGTAAGGTGTTGAGGAGGGGGCAACCTTTAATATATGGAATAATCTCTGTTCGATTTTCAAATAATGCCGGCAAATCTGGCTCGCCCTGTATGTAACATATCCCTCCCTTTCACGGAAAACTCCTTCGTGGAAGTTTCATCCAACGTAAAGTGCGTCCTCCCCGTCAACTTCCCTCCAGAGAGTTCCATCCTCGCTGAGATCCCCCCTCCCTGTACAATTGCTTGTAAACGATTCACCCTGGAAAATCCTCTTCGGCATTCTTTAATTTGAATAAGACTTTAGTTTCTAATTGGTTTTTCAATCACTCCAGAAATGCCCTTTCTATGGAAATTATTTCCTAGAAAACAAAACACGCGGGAAAATGCCCCTGGACAATTCCCCCGAACAACTCTACATAAAAAATTTGGCAAAGAGAATATAAGACAATTAAAATCAGTTTCGTATAGTAATTCAGTCAAAATGTTCCAGTGTAACATTTACCCTGGAATATCCACTCCCTAGAAATTTCCCTCCCCAAGGAAGATTTTCCCCATAGAAATCCAGCCCAAGAACATACACCCCCAAAAAAGGCTATATAATTCCCAATAACAAATACTATACGTAAACAATGGGCGAATTTCATAACTTACAGGTCTCTCCCCACGGACTGTAGGAGTTATTTCACACCTAAAGACATAATTATTTGAACTTTCAACTATACTGAACAGAATGGCTATCTAAAATATTTGATCAGATAATTTTGCGAAAAAGGCATGGGAGGGAGCCCAGTTGCACTCCAATCTTTTTGGTCACTTAAAAGGGCACTAGAATTTTTAATTTTCACTCGAATGATCCCTCTTTCGATATTCTAGGACCACAGGGTTGATACGATCACCACTGAAAAAAAGCACGCATCCGTGATTTTTCTTCTGGCAAAAATACAAAATTTCACATATTTGCAGATAGGAGCTTGAAACCTCTATAGGAGGGGTTTCTGATACGCTGAATCTGATGATGTGATTTTCATTAAGATTCTGTTACTTTGATGGGTTTTTTTCAACTTTTTTGGAAATAACGCGAATTTTCTCAGGCTTGTAACCTTTGATGGGCAAGATTAAACTTAATGAAACTTACATATTTTTATTCAGGATAAAAATTCGACTCTTTTGGATATCTTTTGGTATCAAAATTCCATTTTTTAAAGTTTCGGTTACTAATAAGCCGTTTGCTCCTTACTTACAGTTCGTTACCATGAACTGTTTGGTTTAAGCAAGGTAATTTAAGAATCGTTTAATTTTGTAAGTGACTAAGAACCAGGGCGTGCTCTTAAACTCAGTTACCCTTAATGATAATTAATTATCTATTATTATTCCCGTTTGAGAATACTGAATAACTTACAGCTATAAGCAATTTACTATAAGAACGGACTGCAATGTTACCCCTTCATTGCGCTATGAGAATTTTAGATCATAGGCATTTTAGGCTGAAGGCTATAATGACTAGTTATTATCATTAATGACAATTAATTAGTTTTATTTTTGTTCCAAGACAATGGAAAATACCTAATTATAATAAATTTGTATCCTTTTAACTGCAAAATGGACTACAATATTAGCTCCCCTTGTGTATTATGAGACTTTTAGGGGCTAAACTCGTTGTTATATGCCATATAAGGCTAATGAATGATCATAAACTGTTATTATTTATTTGGTTCCAAAACGAACGATAACCAAACTATAAGCAATTTATTTTACTGTAAGTGCAAAACAGACTGCAAAGTTAGCCTCTTTTATGTATTATAAGCATTTAAAGGGCTAAATCTTTTGCTTTCTGTCATTTTGGGCTGAAGGTTGTAACATATAACTGAAGATAATTTATTATTTTGTTTTTTCGAGACAACGGCTAGCATAAAGTTATGTCCAATTTGTATTATTATAAGTGTAGAAGAAATAAATTTATCGTTGATGATAATTGAGTTTGAAAACAAAGCCTTGGCCAAGTGATAACTTTATTTCGTCTCTTTACAGGATAATTTACGTTTAGATGCGCCTGAATTACTGCCTATATCCATGTCGAAGCCGACAACCTTCGCCTCATTATACAAAGAAGTTAGGAGTGTAATACCCAATCAAATGAGGGAAAACTTATCAGTACATTTAGCGTTCGTCGGTTTTCTTCATTTAGTGAACGAACATAATTTGGAATTAGAAAAATCTCAGGACGATGTTCGAATTACGCAAGGGATTACAATGTGACGGTCCAGGAAACTTCCTCAATTGTCTAAATTTATTTCATATTTTTGTCCCTTTTTGGAGCTTTTAAAGAGTTTAAAAGACTGAAATATGTACATTGTACCAGAATATGTCCGATCTTTAATATGTCGTTACACCCAAAGTTGCACTTTTTTTTGGGAAATATTGCTCGTTTTAAGTTGGCAAGTTTTTTTTTCTCCAAAAACTTTTTATAACGCTAAAAAAGACCGAAATGTGTGTATTGTGCCGAAATATTTCCGATACTTAACGTATTGCTGTGTCCAAAAATGCTCGAAGGTGTGGCAGGATTTTTCTCCAAAAGTGAGTTATTCTCCTCCTAATAGACATTTAATGGGCCATTGTCACTGGGTACTTGCCTCATTTTATATATTAAAAATCGATTTGAGAAATTATACAACATAAAAGTTAAAATTTTTTCCCTCGAACAAGTAAAGATCAAATCAAAATTTTAAACATTCGAAGTTACCTTGCATTCCTTTTTTTTGGTGGAGGGATTATCCCTTGAGCCTTCTAATAATCGCAATAAGGTAAGTTAAGAGACTACTATCCGATCAAATAAAGGAAACTATCTGTACATTGCCAGGGTCCTCCCCTCATACAATTTTCTAGATTTATTCAATATTTTTATATAATCCTCCTGTTGTAGGTTTTTATCAGATGGGACCGTTGTGAAATGTGAGTCCCTCCTCTAACAATTTGTTCATTTAACAAGGATCGCAATCTTGAAGAGAGGGGGAGGGGGACAATGTTACTTGTTTATTACTTTGATTTCTTCAAAATGTTAAAATAATAAGATGTACACTCTGAGTGTAAGCTGGGAGACATTAAAAATTGCTTATCTTGAATGTGTGTGAATATTTGGTATTAGAAAAGTCCTCTTTCGTTGAAAAAAAAACAAGATAAAAAAAAGCTACAAGTAAAAAAAAAAAAATGCAATTGCTTGTATTATCGTTCGAATTCTAAAAAAATTGATGTATATTAAAAACACTCTTTGCAATATATATATATATATATATATATATATATATATATATATATATATATATATTCTTTTTTTTATTAAAAAACAAAATAAAAACGAAAGAATTCATTACTAAATAAATTAGAAGGCTGAAGCCTTAGCTTCACTTATATGAAGGTAACCTCGGTAACCCTGTAACCTTGAAAATGCTTGGAATTTACTTAATTGCTGAAAAATCGAAATTGGACAAATAACGAGTCTAAATTTCTATGATTTCGTTACACCAAGTTTTTGGGATTCTGTCATGCCTTTTTTATTTTATTTTTAAACTTATTTTGGGTAGAATTACGCCCTTTGAAGAACCGTATTTCAGATTTGTTTTGATAAACTTGTACGTTTTCACTCTTAGAAAATATATTTTATGCTGTTCTTAGTATTTTAAAATAATGTGTCATTTTTTACTTTCAATCTTTAGAATGTTGAGTTTCAGATTTTCGACATGAGATTCACGTTCGGGTATGAAAAGCCTCTATTATGTACATCTGTGTGTATATTTATATCAAATTAAAAGGCTACATGAACTTTTGACGCAAGACTTTAGTTGTTTTTTATGTATTTTTTTTTTTAAGTACCAAGGGCATCAAAATCTTTCCTTTGGTTGTTTCAAAATTGTAACTTTTTAGGGTAGTACCACATTTTTATCAGAGTTTTCACGTTGAACCACGCAAAATAAATACCAAAACATATAAGTCAATTTTAACAACCCTTTTTGCCCGTAAAAATCTGAACATTAATAATTTGTCGATTTTCAAAGGCAATAACAACTTCAAAAGAAAGCAGCTGTATTGCGTCATATATTATTATCTATTATCTCTCTTACTTCTAGCCATCTCAACCTTTCTTTCTTTATAGCCCTAGAAAGTGGGATTGAAACACTTTTTTAGCTCAATCTACTGTTTGACATATGGTCAGTCAACCGGGCACCCAGAACAATCCGTAGGCAGTCTCTCTGGAAAACATCTAGTAAATCTTCATCAGCTTATCGAAGCGCTCATGCTCACAACCATATTTGACTACTGTCATCGCTGTAGCTTCCAATATTCTAATCTTGGTTTGCAGACTCCTATTCTTCCAAACTTTTTTTTGACTGAAAAAAAAAAACAACAGAAAATAGTTGTGAAAATAGCCATGGCTATTCTACTTTTAACATCTTCACTGCTCTCGCCGTCTTTAGTAATAATACTACCATGGTAAGTGAAGCTGCACATCTCATCAATCTTTTCGTTACTCAATGTCACCTTTTTATCTTCACTTATTCCTAGCTTTAGTGACTTAGTCTTCTTAACATTAATTTTCAAAGCTGTTCTATCACCTTGAACTCAAAAAATCTCTAAAAGTTCATTCATCTTCTTCACAGTTTCATCTAGGATGCTTAAATCATCAGCATAATCTAAGTCCAGGAGAGTTTTTCCTCCCCATTTCATTCCGTGGTCTCCCATTGCCTTTCCTGTGCTTCTGAAGACAGGGTAAATCAAAATGATCCATAAACAGAGGGATAAAAAACAACCCTGCTTAACTCCTGATTTAATACGAAACCAGTCTTTAATCTCAGTTCCTACCTTAACCGCAGCAGTGTTACTATCGTACATAGCATTAATCACTTCAATGTATTTGTCTGGTATACCATATAAGGGTAAAACCTTTGCTAAAGCTCTTCTATCAATAGAATCAAGCGCTTGCTCATAATCTATAAAACTGAGGACCAAAGGTGTTAAACAACTAAGGCACTTCTCAGTTATTAACCTAAGAGTGAAAATTTGGTCGACACATCCTCTACCTTTTCTAAAACCGCACTGTTCTTCTCTTAGAACTTTGTCTACAGCATCTCTCAGTCTAAAAAGTATCATGTTACTAAGTAATTTGCTACATACAGAGACCAGACTAATGCCTCAATAATTACAATGCTCACTCGTATCACCTTTCTTATATAGTGGTTTAATTAAAGTTTTCCTAAAATCGTTAGGTACTTCCCCTTTTTCAAAAATCTTATTCATAATCTTCAGTAATTTATTTCTAACCTCAGAGCCACCATATTTAAGGAGCTCGTTTACCACACTATCAGCACCTGGAGCCTTACTATTTTTTAGTCATTTTAGTACTCTCGCTAATTCTTCCTCACAAAACGAATCTTCCTTTACATCCAAGGTATCACGAAATTTTTCATTTTCTTCTGTATCTTTTCCTGCAACTATGTCTCCGGTTTAGCACATTCTCAAAATATTCTGCCCATCTCTCTTTAACTCTTTCCTTATCACTAATTGTGGCCTCGTTCCTATCTTTAACTGGGACAAGTCCCGGTTGACTATTCGCTCTTAATTTATTAACATGCCAACACAATATTTTACTGTTATGCCGTCTGGCTGAATCTTCCAGATCCTCGGCAATTTCATCCATGACCTCCACTTCCCACTTCCTTAGTTTATATTTTAATGTTTTATCTACTTTCTTTGAATTGCTTTTGTTTTTATATGATCTATCACTCATATAATTCTTGTACAAGCCTCTTCTCCTCTCCGTTAAACACAAAACTTTTTTACAAATATTCCTAGCTGCAGTCTTAAATTTCTTCCCTAAGACACGATCAGCAACTTCACAAATTGTTTTTCTAAAATTATTCCAACCATCTTCCACAATGTCAAATTTTAAACTCTCAAGTTTAGTATTCAACTGTTCCTGGAAAGTTTCAATATATATATATATATATATATATATATATATATATATATATATATATATATATATATCTGTAACCTTTCATAAAGTTTTGTAGAATTTGGATTCGTTGCTCGAATTTTTAAATCCCGTAGTAAGTTCATATTTTACTCCATATTAGAAATATTTTTGTAATTCGAATGTTTTATATTAGTTTTACATAATCAGTTTTCGATTTGAGTATTTCCTTATTGAAGGGAATGCGTTCATTGATGTTAATTAATTGCTATTTGAAAGCGAAATTTATTCGTACTCCTTTCTTGAAATATAGTACTAAAAAATGAACGTTAATTTGTGCTATTTTAAAGTTACAGAGAAAAAAAAACGTATCAGTTGTTAAACGTAATAACGAAATAGGGCACGAAGTTTGCAAATCTGTTCGCGCGGCACTCAACAGGTTACATTTTGTTCTGAGGTAAACGAGATTCAGTTGAACCAGGGTTCAGTTGCACGGACTCAAAGTCCAGACAAAGGACTCAAAAGCTCGAGTTTATGATTGTCGATCATAACTCCAATAATACATCTTTTTCAAAAAAACTGTTTTCGCGATAAAGTTGTAAATCTGCTGATCAGCTCTGAAAGGGGTAGAATACGTCACTGCTTGTCGCTTACTAATATCACTTATTGGATCATATCTTCGACGAGACAAATTCAGGAAGGTCAAGAACTCAAGGGCACTTTCGTCTCTGCTGTAGCCGGGTCCCATTATTACAATAGTAGCACTTTTTGAAGATCTTCTATTTCCACTAAAAATTAAAAGGCTTTTTTCAGTTTGGGGACCCCAAATCGAACAGCAATGCTAGAAGATATGTCTAACTTTGATTTTATTGGCAAGTAGGAGTTGAGGATTGGGAAGCCTATTCTGCGTATTTTTGTTAAACCCTGGATGGATTTGTCGCCTTTGCATGCTATACAGTTCAGATGCAGCTTAAGGTCGTTCGATACCTTTAAGAATCACCCAATCTCGTCCATTACTAGCTTTTTTAGTTTGTGTCGCCAAGCTATTCAGAATTAGTTGGGTGGTCTTGTCATAATTTGTATAGCTAAGATGGGAGATCCAAATAAACGACAGAAAACTAAAAGCCATCATCTACTTTCCAAGAAATATTAGAAAAACTATTTAAATTCTCTTTTTTTGCCAGAAATAGATATTCGAATCTTATGAAACTTACATCATTAAAACTGTATTTTTTTTTTATTGAACGGAACAGAATTTTCTTTTTGAAGTTCTAGAAAGGGCAGTCTCTGAAGTACTATAATGAAAACATTCAAAATTAGTTCCAAAGAAGTCTCATTGAATAATTTGACAGCTTCTTAAGTTTCCTGTTGTGGTAACTGCCTTGATTGAAATCTTTGCGGATACAGGATGTACACTATTTATGTTTTATGTACATGGATTAGACAGCGTTAGCTAATGGGCCCTTTGTCTTTGAGACTGTCAGCGGACGCTGAGACTCGTAAAATAACATTTTTGGCATCGAACGTCCTTAAATGAGCAACCAATGTAAACCTTACGCTTTGATTGTTGCAGAGGAGATAGTTGAAAACGGTACATCTTAGATCACCATCCTGTCGGCCAGAAAAAAAAGTCAACATAACTGTACAATATAAATGTTAATTTATAAATTAGTATTTCTGAGCCAAGTACATAAAAAAAGCAAAAAATGTTTAGAAGAATAAATTAGCATTTATCTATCAATAACTCAGGAAATGGATCTATTCTTTTATCTCTTGTTTGCTGATACTACTTTTCTGAATTTTATTATAAAATTATGTCTTAGATCAGACAAAGCGAGCAAGTTCAAAAACTCAAGGACACTTTTTTAATTTTCTGTGGGGAGGTCCTAATATTATTTTAATAGCAACCGTACGAGTTGACGATGATAGACCTGCTGAAGGAAGTAGAGATCAAAAGACTTTGGTAGTTATAACCACACCCATTGAAATTCCTTGCATGACCCTTATTTTCAACAAGTTGGAACTTGCTTACGATTTTCGAAATATGTGCTTCGGGTGAATCTAGGTGTGATCAGTATTCCTTCTTTATTTTGTTTTCACATTTTTCTTGAGGATAGAGGTTTATTAATTAACAATTTCAGGTTACGCAACCGCAAACAACTAGCCTTCTTAGCAGAGGCGATATTACTGGTGCGAGGGATCTGACGTCGTTGTCATAATTTAGTGGGAAAACTCAGCCGTCCATTTTATTGCTTTTTTGTGAGGTTTCTCAAGAAGTCACAAAATCACTTGCGTGATATTTGGCCCCGTTAGCACGGGCCTGGTGCGGTCACACCACTTGCCACCCCCAAAAGACCGTTACTGCTTCTGAGTTTACAATTGAATATTTCCTTCGTTTCTAATTATGATTATGGTACTTCTTTTTACTAAGGCAAGATGTCACGCCACAAAAAATTGTCATTTCCCACCTTTTTGTGCCGCAAAACAAAAACATATGCTGGCTTAGGTACAAACACCTATCACGCAAAAAAATGGAGAAAAATCAATTTGTTCCAATTACAGTCAAATTTCATAAGAAAAAAATTACGGGATAGCTGATCAGTTATCTTAAAGTTACCTTAATCTCCAAGAACAAGAATGTTTTCAGCCATTTGTTCTAAATAGTCACTTGTCATCAAACCAATTATGAGAAATCGGATCAGTTTCAAACTAGGAAAAGGACTTAACTAAAATGTCCCAGTCTCTGACAACTTAAAAAGCGGTCTGTGCCCAAATAAATCGCTCTTTCAAGCTATTCGTTCCAAATAGAGTCGCGTTTCATCAATGTTTTGGTCGTATACGAGCTTGGTACGATTACTTCGTCTTATGATGGATCAGAGGTAGATTCCTGTAAGATTGTACTAAGGTATTTGTTATTTAAGTATAATTGTTGTTTGTTTTATACATATTGCCAGGGCTTATAGACTTTAAGCGCAAATAAATTCTGTTCTATTCTATTGTAATATGCTACGAGCCAGTTAAACCAGGGCTTCCATACGTTCTGACGATTCAAGATATCTAATCAGTGGCCAGATAGGTTTTCCTTTGACATCTTTCACTTGGCTGTCAAAGAAATATGCTTTCCGTATTCATGATTTACCAGTATCACGCTAATATGTTAGAAGAGATTGAAAGCCAGTTCTAAGAAAAGGAATTCTGTATTTGCTCTCCGTGCCCACAAGGGGTGCTCCCTCAATCAGCCAATCAGCTTCAAGCTAAGGAAAGACTTGTCTAAAATGCCCATTCTCTGAGAATATGCAAAGAGACTGGGACTCAAGAGATAATTACGAGATAGCCGATCAGTTTCAAACTAGGGAAAACACTTGCCTATAGCTATTCTAGTTTTTTTTTAAGAACATACAAATAGGTTGGGCCCCAATTGTGTTCTTTAGGATAAAGTACATAAAACTAATCTATGCAGCGGGGATGGAACATAACCCTGCTTAACTCCTGATTCAACAACGAGCCAACTACTAGCCTCATTACCTGCCTTAGCCGCAACAATATTGCCCCCTTACATATCACTGATCATTTTAACGGAGTTGCCAAGTCCACAATTATAGGACATTATCTGAAGCTTTTTGTCAACTTCAGGGGCGCCAATTGGAGGAATAGGGGATGACTCCGAGTCTTTGAAAATGTTCTTTACTTAGTGTTTTCTAAAATAAAAAAAATAAAAAAACGAAAAAATAATAACACACAGCCCCCTTTCCCGTAATTTTGAAGCACTTTTTTTTGCACCTTCACTAAAAAACAAACACAAAAACAATTTGTTGTCGTGAAAAGAAAAATAACCGCTACCTCCGTCCCTGTGTAGGTCGGAAATCAAAATAAGCTTATGGTTTCACAAGATTAAAAACTCAAGCTATTTTATTAGACTAATATATAAACTAGGTTACCTTTATAAATATGAAAAGAAAAATATTTACATGTGAAATAAAGTTGATTTAATTTTCTTTAAGAAAAGAAAAAACAAAATATGGAAAAAATTCAGACAGAGATTTTTGACGTGATGTTCGGGGTTTAGTCAGACGAAGATGTTGAGAAGTTTCTTGTCCTTGGTTTCTCTGGTTCGCTATCGGAGCTGCTCCAAGCCCCAGATCTCCGCTCCCGACCCGACGAAACTTTTTCGTCTCTCTCATCTCTAAAAGATAGGAAAATTTATTTTGTCTTAGAAAAAAACAACAAAAAACCAAAGCAAGTGGAGCACAGAAAAAGATAGGAAAAACAACACAACATCAAACCTCACTTCACTACAACAATATCATCACGGAGCAATGCTATAGCACTGCCTATAGTTAATAGCTACAAAGCTTCAACGTTTTACTTCGTTTTTTCTTCCCAGAGGCGCATCACATGGAAGAAGTGGTCGCATAAACTATACACCCAATCGAAATTTTAAGACCACCATTTTGTTCAAAATAGTCCAAAAGTAACTATACCTATAGTCCAAAAACACCTATGCCTTCGGGGTTGAAAAGACCCCCTCCACCTAAGGGCAAGGGTCATAAATTATGCAAGTTGCCGACTATTAAAATATAAGATGTTTACGGAAAGGGTGGCTGTAAAAACTTCAGGGGGAGCTCATTTGGTTTGAACCGCAAGTTCTAGTTCCTTCTTTAAGAGTAAAAGTGATTGGAGGGCAACCAGCCCTCCTACCCCATGTCTTTTTTCCCAATGCTTCCGATGTGTTGTTTCCGAAATGTTGAGATAGCCATTTTGTTCGAAATAGTCTAAAAGTCAAATAAATATGCTTCCGGATTTGACGACCCCCTTTGAACCCCCGGGTCAAGGATTGTAAGTTATGCAAGTTGCTCATTGTTAACATTTTAGGATTTAATGGAAGTCTGCGGTTGTGTAAACTTCGTAGGTCGTCGTGTAAGTTTTAGTGCCCCTTTTAAGGGTCAAAAGTCATATTGGGGGGCAATCAGCCCCCCCTCCGCCATACCCTATTTTCCCCTGATAAATCGGATCGCAATTTTGTTCAAAATAGCCAAAAGGAAAATAACTACGCCTCCAGGGTTGAACAAGAGCTAACAGCTCATATGGCACTTGTGACGAGGTCGGAAGAGCCAGGAGCTCATATGGCATGAGCTCTTGCAGAATTCTAGGAATCAATAGATTGATTTAAAAGGAAAATCAGAGGCTTAATGGCGGTCGAGATTTAAAACAAGAGCTCTGAGACATGAGATTCTTCAGAATATCAAAATTCATTACTATCCGATCACCCACTCGTAAGCTAAAAATACCTCATTTTTTCTAATTTTTCCTCTCCCTTCAGCCTCCCAAATGGTCGAATCGGGGAAAACGACTTTATCAACTCAATTTGTACAGGTCCCTGACACGCCTACCAATTTTCATCGTCCCAACACGTCCAGAAGCACTGAACTCGCCCACTGAGCCCTGGCACTGAACACCGGACCCCACCCCTTACTCTCCCAAAGAGAGCGGGTCCAGTTCCTTTACGTCAATAACGTATCTAAGACATTTGCTTATTCTACCCACCATGTTCATCAGGATCTCTCCACTCTAAGCGTTTTCCAAGATTTTCGGTTTCCCCCTCCAACTCCCCCAAATGTCACCAGATCTGGTAATGATTTAAAATACGAACTTTAAGACATAAGTTCCTTATAAATATCAGATTTCATTAAGATCTGTCCAATCATTCTTAAGTTAAAAATACCTCAATTTTTCTAATTTTGTCCGAATTAACACCCCCCCCCCAACTCCCCCAAAGAGAGCGAATGCAGTCCGGTTAAATCAATCACGTATCTAGGACTTGTGCTTATTCCTCCCACCAAGTTTCATCCCGAACTCTCCACTCTAAGCGTTTTTCAAGATTTCCTGTTTCCCCCTCCAATCCCCCAATATCACCGGATATGGCCAGGATTTAAAATAAGAGCTCTGAGACACGAGGTCCTTCTGAATATCAAATTTCATTAAGATCCGATCACCTATTCGTAAGTTAAAAATACCTCATTTTTTCAATTTTTCCTCTCCCTCCAGTCCCCAGATGGTTGAATCTCGGAAACGACTGTTATCAAATCAATTTGCGCAGGTCCCTGACACGCTTACCAATTTTCATCGTCCTAGCACGCCCAGAAGCACCGAACTCGCCAAAGCCCTGGAAATCCCCCAACTCCCCCAAAGAGAGCGGATCCGTCCCAATTATGTCAATCACGTGTCTAGAACTTGAGCTTGTTCTCCTCATCAAGTTTCATCCCGATCTCTCGACTCTAAGCGTTTTCCAAGATTTCCGGTTTCCAAGATTTCTGTTTCCCCTCCAACCCCCTATGTCCCCGGATCCGATTTGAATTGAAAATGGAACATCTGAGACAAAAGATCTTTCTATATATCCAGTTTCATTAAGATTCGATCACCCAATCGTATGAAAAAGATGCCTCAATTTTCACGTTTTCCAAGATTTCCGGGTTCCCCCTCCAACTCCCCCCAGTGTCACCGAATCTGGTCGGGATTTAAAATAAGAGCTTTGAAGCACAAGATTCTTCTAAATATCAAATTTCATTAAAATCTGATCACCCGCTATTTTTTCCCTCATTTTTCCGAATTACAATCCCCCCCAAGCACTCCTCCACTCTCCCACAGAGAGCGATCCGGTCCGGTTATGTCAGTCATGTCTCTTGGACTTGTGCTTATTCTTCCCACCAAGTTTCATCCTGATTTCTCCACTCAAGCCTTTCCAAGATTTCCGATCCCCCCAATGACTCTGCATACGGTCGGGATTTAAAATAAGAGATTTAAGTTATGAGAAAGTTATACATTTTAATTTTTCTAATTTTTCAGAATTAACCCTCCCCCCAATTCCCCCAAAGAGGGCTGATCCGTTCCGGTTATGTCGATCACGTATCTAGGACTTGTGCATATTTTTCCCACCAAGTTTCATCCCGATCCCTCCACTGTAAGCGTTCTCCAAGATTTTAGGTTTCACCCTCCAACTCCCCCCAGTGTCACCGGATCAGGTCAGGATTTAAATTAAGAGCTCTGAAACTCAATATCCTTCTAAATATCAAATTTCATTAAGATCCCATCACCCGCTCATAAGTTAAAAATACTTCATTTTTTCTATTTTTTCCGAATTAACCGTCCTCCCTCTCCTCCCGCAGATGGTCGAATCGGGCAAACGCCTATTTCTAATTTAATCTGGTCTGCCAAATTTCATTATCCTAGCTTATCTGGAAGTGCCTAAACTAGCAAAAACGGGATAGACAGACTAAATTTGCGAGTGCTATATGTCACTTGGTAGATACCAAGTGCCATAAAAAACCAAAGACCACAGGACAAAGGCTTTAAGTAATGCAAGTTGTCCATTGTTAAGATATAAGGTTTTACGGAAAAGGTGGTTGAATAATCTTTGGATGGAGCTCATTCAATCAGAAATCAAAAGTTATAGTTCCCTTTTTAAGAGTCTTAAGTGATAGAAGGGACCCCCATGCCCCTTTCTCTAATGTATCCTATTGAAATTCTGAAACAGCCAATTTGTTAGAAATAGTCCAAAGGTAAAAAAAAAATTATGCTTCAGAGTTAGAGGCCCCCCCCCTTCTAAGCCCGCGGTGCAAAGGCTTTAAGCTAACCCATTTTTTATGATATAAGATTTTCGTGGAAGGTGGTCGTATAAACTTTGGAGGACTTATTAAATTGGAGATCGAGCGTTCTAGTTCCCTTTTAAAAGCAAAAAATAATCGGAGGGTAACCAAGCCCCCCAAAAACCGCACCCTTTCCCTCAAATACACCTGATCAAAATTTGAGGTAGCAATTTTGTTCAAAATAGTCCGAAGGTTAAATAACCATGCTTCCAGAGTTGACCCCCCCCCCAGCCACAGGGGCAAGAGCTGTAAGTTATGCAAGTTTCTTCTTGTTATCATATAAGGTTTTATAAAAGATCGTACAAACTTTGGAGGAGGCTCATTCGATTAAAAATGGAAAGTTTTAGAGCGCTTTTCAAGACCCAAAAATTATCGTAGGTAGACCAGGCCCCCGAGGGCCTTTTTCCAAAAATGCATCGAAACAAAATTTTGAGAAAGCTGTTTTGTTCAAAATGATTCAAAGGTCAAATAGCTATGCCTCCAGGGTTGACACTCCCATCCCCATCCTTCGGAGCAGGGGCTAAAAGTTTTGGAAGTTGCCCTTTCTAACACATAAGAATTGTTTTTGGAAAAGGGCGCATGTTTGATCCTGGGTCTCTAAAAAGGCTTAGGGTAATAAGGTGAAACTTTAAGAATATGTTGAGAGGGATACCAAGCACAGTCAAAATACTACGCGATCGCGGGCTAAGAAAAAGAGAATATCAGCAATATCTAAAGAACGACTTAGGGGATTAAGTTGAATCTTTGAAGGTATGTCGAGAAGATGTGACAGAGAGATTGAAAATAAACCAGCCCCCCTTGCCCTTTTAAAGGTTCCCCCCTTATTCAACACTGATCGAAATTTTGGAATTGTCATTTCACTCAAACTAGTCACAAGGTCTAATACCTATACTTCCAGGAATCCCATGCCCCCTTCCCCTTAGCCCCAAGGCAAAAATTGTAAATTATGTAATTTGCCCACTGTTTCTTACAGGATTTATTATTAGGATTTTAACATTGAATTAAGTTTTTATTAGTGCAAATGTCTAAGTTTATAAATTGAATCAATCGCCTTGCCTGACACTCATTCCAGATGACCTAATTTGAATTTAGACGCTTGTTTGCCTGTCATTCCACGCACATTAACGGTTCTATGTCAATTTCAAATTCTTGGTCAACCTGCCTGAGACTTTTGACGGGCGTGCCTTGCTAAAAGATAGCAAACACGTATTGGTCCAATAACAGAAGCATTTTTATCTGTTGACATTTACCTGTTGGCATTTTACACCTTTATCCGTGTCATTTAACCAAACACTTGGAAAACTATAGATTCTATGTCTATCTTAGCTCTATGGCTATCTACCTTAGTTCTTCTGCCCTAGGAATGACATATGGACGGATAATAGATAGACTTGTCTATTAAAAAATGAAATAACATCATTTTTATACAATCCTAATAAGGGGGTTAATGCCAGATTTGCCTCTCACTCAATAGGACTATCTGTCTTGGCTTTTTCTACAATTAGCCGCGGCTTGATGCCCACAACCATTCGATTTTAATTCAGATTCTGGGTGTATCTGAAAAGGCCAAGGGCATCAAGATGAATTTTTGGAGAATGTTGAGGGGTATATTATACTAAATCAAATTGCATTAAGTGCACTGAGTTTATCAAAAAAAGGATCTGCAATTTTTTAAGTGATGCTGAGAGTATTAAGTTGAAACTTTCGAGATAATTTGGGAGGTGTGTCTGTGTTGAAAAGTGATTAGAGGTCGCCAACCCCCTCTCATGCTCTTTTTAGTTTTTTTTTAGTTTTAGTTTAAAATAACTCTTTTTAGTAACTCCTTTTTAGTTTTAGTTGTTATACCACCAAAAATATTTTATCAAAACTGTTTGAGAAATTAAAGCTGAAAATTCCAGGAAGTAACGCAGCACCTGAAAGTTTTTTTTTTAATTAAAGCAAATATCGACAGTAAAACTTAAAAGGAAAAAAGATTATTCCATGTATGAGGCAGCCTGCCCCCTCCTTATCCCCCACGCTTTACGCTTGGGTTCAATTATTGGGTTCAGATGTTCTGAAAGAATTGAGAATTAAAGTATAACTTTTAGCGTAAAGGGCATCAAGTTGAGGAGGGGGCAGCCCCCCTCGAAAGGAATAATTTGTATTCGTTTGAAATTTTAGTGTCGCTCTTTACTTTCATTTGAAAAAAACATGTTTTTTCAATTAAATTCTCAAAAGAAGGGTCACCATGGCAATGAGGATTAAGAGGATCAAAGGGTAATTCAACATACATTGCTCTGATGGTCCTCCCCTTGAGAAAAATTAGTAAACGATGTGCTAAATAAAGGTACAAGAAGTGAAAAATAAATATAAACTTTACTATTTTCGGAAGTTTACTAACTTCAACAGAATTACTACTTATATATTAGACGTAATCGCAATTCCCAGTTTCGGAAAAAGTTACTAAAAATGCCTGCAGCCAACCTAGTTACGAAGAAAAGTATGCTAGAGGTTAAAGGAAATCCAGAACCATTTTCGAAGTACATGTTTCGCATGCCATAAACCTGACTGGCATTCTTGGCTGTCCTCTGTCAAAACCTAGCATCTGGGTTTTTTAAATTTTGAGAAAACTTTAGAATAATGATCATTTTTTGTTTTTGAAGCACGGCAAATAGATGAAGATACAGAATTTCTTCAATAATCTTTTCCAACTTGCAAAATACATCGTCCTGCTAATCCTCCCAATTGGTATTTATTTTAGAAGTTTGAAAATGTCAGATACGACACTGACCAAGTGTAACAAACCCTCTCGTTTTGGAGCCTAACTTTCCAATTTAGTACAAAAGAGAATTACCTGGAGAGACGTTCTTTTGCAGATGATTTACGTTCCCTTGTTGAAGACCTTGATCGGCGATTAGCTATTTCTCCTTTCGGACTTGGAGACTGTTTCGTATATTTTCTGTCTGAAGTCTTGGTTATACCTGATCTCTTTCTATTTTCGTCGTTGATCAGTTCCTTACGGACATTCTTAACAGGCGAACGTGATCTGCTTTTTACCTTTTGTTTTCTTGCAGGAGAGAGAGATTTCCTTTTTTTCTTATCGTAAGAACGTTCCTCCGCTCCTTCTGTGGAACGGGGGTTTCTATCCTGATTTTGGAGACGGTACGGTCTCGCAGAAGGCTCAGATTTCTCGTCGATCCGCTCCTTCTGCATATTCTTCATAGGTGAGCTTGACCTGCTTCTTTCTTTTCGTTTTCTTCTTGGAGAGGGAGATTTCTTGTTTTTTCTATTACGGTTTCGTTCCTCCCTTTTTTCTGGGGAAATAGAGTTTCTATCCTGCTTTTGGCGACGATATGGTTTTCCTCCAGATTCAGATCTTTTGCTGTCACCTAGTCTGTTGTGATCTTCCCTGGCTTCAGGAGAACGAGATTTGCTTTCATTTTTTCGCCCATGAGCTCTTTTTGGAGTAACTGACCTTCGTTCTTTACTTTTATCCTCTTTCTGATGGCGCCTTTTCAAGGGAGAGCGACTGCGTCTCGAAATACGAGGAGGACTTGATTTATCCCATTCTTTCGCCTCTCTTTTTCGATCAAATAATGTTTTTGGACTGCGTCTTGGCTCTTTTACATCTCTCCTTTGAGAGGGAGACCCAACTTCTGGACTACGTCGTTTCTCTCTATTTTCATCAGTTCTTCTCATTTTTCGTGGTGCCGAGGAGCGTTCTCTTTTCGAGTCTCTGCTTCGTGATATGTCTTGATCAGCACTAGATGATGCTTGACGACTAGGGATATGGTCTTTCTTTAGACGACCTTCATACTTTTCTTGGCTTGTTCTCTGACCCCTGTAAAAGAAAAGGAAAGAAAATGAACTGCCAACCAAGCCAAAGTAGCATTACCTTCCCAACCGCAATTTTGCAATAATTCAATAGTACACAGAATTAGACTACCTTAATAGTACACTCCTTTCACAACTACCTTCATACTATTGGAAGGAGAAAACCATGACCTTGACCTTCATAATCATGGAAGGAGAAAATAACTGCATTCCAGGAAATCAAGAAATCAATTTAGTAATAGTACACTTAATTTAAGTTATCAGCCCCCCCCCCCAAAAAAAAAAAATCAGAACAAATAGTTTTGAACAAACATTTTGAATGCATTTTGTATATATAATAAGACAAAAAGAAATCAAATTACATATTAAAAGTCGTAGTATCTAGCTGAAGGAAAAATTGTACTTTAGAAATCTTTAGTAGAAACAAAAAGCAATTGAGGTTACGCAAAGAATGTAAAAAAGCCAGCCTCTTGATTTCCTAGAATGGAGTTGTTTAAAACTTCCATATACAAAGGATTCTTGTGTGTGTTTGTCTGTGAAGATCTTTCAGAAGTTTAATATTCATAACATATATTAAATATAACACAATATAATAATACATATAACATAGCATTATACATTATTAAATATAACATAATATAATAACGCCATCAAATAACAATAAATTTAATATGACCCTTCCTCCGCTTGCACCCCTTGAAGTATCAAGGAAAAATATAATTAATAATAATAATATCAAAATATTCTTAGCATAACAATAAAATAGATGGACATAAGAAATAAACGTCTAATCCTCTAGAAATCTTCAAACTCTCTTTTTAAAGGAGCTGAGAGATCTACAAGATTTTAGCTCTTTCGAAAGTGCATTCCCATCCTTAGCACAGGGAATACTAAGAGAAAAATGTGACCTAGCTGTCGGTGGGGGTATATAGGGTACATACCCTAGGGGGGTATGTAAATTTCAGATGACCATCAAGTATTTAAAATATGGATTTGAGAAGTTAAATTCAAAAAAACCTTTAAATGATTGAGGGCAGTTAAATTGAAAACAATTGAAACAAAAAAAGTGCAAGCTAGTCTGTAAAGTAATGCCATCCAAACTATAGAACAATGTTGGAATTTCTAATGTGAGTCATTTAAGCCTTGCCTATTCTAATTAGCTAGAGAAAAAAAATACTGCAATGAAATGAAACCTGCTGAATGACATTCTACACTATTAGCCAGGGACATATATGGGATAGAGGAGAGTCTGCCTCTGGCACCCTGAAATCCAGAGATTTCCCGAATTTCTGGCTAATTCTTACGAAATTATCAAGTAAATGTTTCTTTTCTATTATTAACCCCCCCCCCCAAAAAAAAATACTTGCATAAGTGACTGCTATTACGGTATTTCCAAAAAAGTACTTAGTACTATGCATAACGAAATTTATCTTTAATTTAAAATAATTTTAAAATAAGACTGATAAATATGCTACGACTTTTCTTTCCATTTTTTTTCATTAAAAAGAATGTTATTAATTATTTGGGCTGCAATATTACTGTGGTAGACGCATCACTAAGCAAGGGCAAGAAATTCAAAGTGTCAAAAAGTATACTCTACTCAGGCACGTACGCAGGAATTTTTTTCGGGGGGGGGGGCAAAAACTCCAAAACAACAGATATAAAGTAGTACTTTTTTTTTTTAAATTAGTAGCTAAATAAATGCAAAAAGCACGTATATCGAAAAATACAGATTAGCTTTAATCTGTAGTATTGAAGCGGATAAGGGGAAGAAGACTGAAGCATCAAAAGTATATTTTAGGCTTAGCTTATGCTCATAGTGATTTAGAACCAGTGATTAATTTATTATATCCCACTGAAAGGGAAATATTTTAGGGTTAACAGTACAATATGGATACTGTGGGGGGTAGTTCTTCTATTGCGAAAACATTGATTTTAATGAAAAAATGATAGTTTCCAAAATTAATCCATTAAAAGCTGTACTTTATCCTGAAAAGGGGGTATAAACGCCCTAATATAAAGCATAATTCTATTTTGATGTGGAAAGCAAACTCTCTTTACAAAAAAAAAATAACAGTACAATCACTAATTACTTCAAAGAGGGTAAAAAGTTAGACAGAAAATGGGGTAATAATTGGGCAGTGACTTGACCGGATAATTGCACGCTGTAAAATCCCAAAAAAAGGCTTTACACATGTATCTAGATTCTTAATAAATGCCCTACTTTTGCCAGAAATCCTAAGAAACCATGGGGAAATTAAACATTTCACAAAATTTGTGAAAAAGTGCCAGACTCTACTCCTTCTACTACTGCTAACAACCTATCGCAGGTCAAAAACAAATGAGACCGCACGGCAAAAGCTTGTCGGTTTTTTGGCTGCCTTTATCTTTAGAATTACCACTCCAATGAGAAGGAAGTGCAAAAGGAAGGCTTTTACCGCAGTTAATGATAAGCCCAGAAATTGCAGAAATGATAAGCCCTGCTTTCCAGCAGAGAGGCAGGATTGGATCTTTCTTTTTTTCCTTTTTTGTCACTAATCAGTTTGAAACCAAACAACTAAGACATAAGAATGATGATATTCAAAGCGTACATCTTTTCTTCGACCTGCAATATGCTTCAAACATATGATGCAAGTAATTTTGGGCCAAGAAGTTAGAACAAATGGATTTTCAGAGGGGTTCATCACTTCTGAGTCCCACCTACCTTCCACACTAAACTGTCCACATTCACTTGAAATTTGATAGGGAGATACCTACAGCCGATGATGCGTTAATCAAAAATTTGTTCACTGTTAAACTTAACAGTCAGTGACAATTAGGGTTTAAGTTTCATCATCCCTATTACAAAGAATAACTAGCTCTCTGCAGCAAAATATATGTAAGTAAATATAAATTTGTAATCTATAGGATAGATAGCTATATTAAGTAATTTATTTCTTTCATTTTGTTTTTCTATTCTCTTTATTTATAGTTTCTCTTATGTTTCAATTAATTAAGATATTGTCTAGAATGCAATTATCTATATTGTTCGTTTTGTTCCATACTACCATTAATCACAACCTGGCCAGCTTATTTTACTGGGATATAATCTAAGCAGGCAGACTCAAAGACAAACATTAAAAACTAAATTCAAAGTCAAGACAAGTATCTTCCTGTTTTCACCGAGCCTTTCCAGAGTTATATGAAGAAAGGGCGGGAGTTTGGAGGTAGGAGCTTCTAAACACTGTAATTATGTAAGGAGGTAGGAGGTAGGTAGGAGTTAGGAGCTCCGTAATTACGACCGTAAATCTGTTCCTAGCAGTTTCATTCACCTAACACCAAACCTTCCCGAATTCATCAAAAGGCCACCTTCAAAAAAGGAAAAAACTGAAAAAAGAAAGAAAAAAAGACGAAGAATGAAAGAAACCAGGAGTAATGAGCAACGAGTCGCAACAATGAGCAACTAGATGCAAAACCAATACAGTGTTGCGAAAGGAAAGTTTTAAGCGTAGTCACTGATGAGCCCAGTTTGATCATATCCACTCATTCATTTGATCAATTTGTTTTTCATTCTCTTACTTATAGTTGCTCTTATGCTTATATCAACCAAAATACTGATTAATCAAGAATTTAAACTACTGATTCATTAAGACATAATCCTCATAAAAGAATATAGGCTACAATTTCTTTTCAATAAAATTTTAAACATGAACATATACATATCCCCATATGCACAGATAAATTTATTTATAGTGACGTCCTTGTGAATACATTTAATTAAACTCGTACTCACCTCCGTCCTTTCGTAATTAAATTATCTGATTCAAAACTTCTTGGCTCTTTGTTCTCCATCTCTTCTATTTCTTCAATGACAGCACCTCCTTCAGGTCCCCGTCTTCTTCTTGTCTGGAACTCGTTTCCCCTACGCCAATTATCCCCCTCTACCTTGGCGTTGCCCTCAGCTGGCTTCTGGAAGTGATCCCAGTTCTTTTCTTTAGTGGATTCATCGATTTGAAGTGCGCGTCGCAATTTTTCAGCATGAAGCTGTTGAGCTGTTTCTTCGTCAGAAGGTGCTTCACTAGAACTTTTTTCTTGTGATGGAAGAGATACGGTTCGTTCGTCAGGTTTGTGATTGACAGTTACTCTATAAATTAGAAAGACTGAAAGTCATGAACTCTATCAGTATTGTTTATCGATTTCCCATTAAACTGAGAGGTATAAAAAGATACATTCAGACACAAAATAAAATTGCAAAAAGATATTATTGTTAAAATATTCAAGATGTCATTATTGATATTAGCCCTTGGCTTGTATTCAATCTTTTTATTTTCTCAATCAAGGAAGATTGACAGAGAAAAAAGTTAGGGCTAATACCAAACGATCACTGTGGTTTAAAACTATCTATATGTTTGACTAAGACTAACTACCAATTAACCCCAACCCCTTAGCTCCTCAGTTTCAAGATATGTTTTTTTATCATAGGCAGCGCAAAAGTAGGCAGCGCTATCAATAGGCAGCGCTGCCTAAGTAGAGAGCGATGTGGGTACAATGTATTATTTATTTATTATTATTTTTTTTTAGACCAGGGCCCTTCGTATAGAAAGAATTGCCATAGAAACTTTGAAAAGGGCTCATTCGATTGGAAATCGAGGCTCATTGGCATTGTGTTTATGGGTGCATTGTTATTATGTTGAAACTTTCGGGGCTAGTCCTATTACTACTTCTACGTGTAAAAAAAGAGTGTAAGTATATCCAGGTTACTAAAGAGCATAGATAAAATCTTTTGGGAATGATATTAAGTTTTATATATCAGGTCAACTTGAGGAGGTATAAAATTAAATGAGAAATACTATTTGTGTCAGGATTAAAAATTGTTCAAAAAGTTTCTCAACATACAAATAGCAAGCCAAACTACGGATACTTAGAAAACCGAAGAGTGACATAATTTTTTGAAAAAGACTATGTCAACAAAGAAGGAACAAAAATTAATTTAAAAATGTTTTTCCACAAAACAAGTTTTTCAAAAAAGTAAAGAGCTACATTAAGCCAAAAATGGTCAGAGTTCCAAACAGAGAATAACCTTCCAAACTCAAAACGAACAGAAATTACAATAAATCGCCGAGTCAAACTCAAAACGAGCAAAATTAACCTGAGTAGGGCTGGTAACCCCCTTGCCTCCTCAAGACCAGAAAATAGTACCAGACAAATTTTCTCATGTTAATTTTAGCTAGTTTTGAGTTTGACTCGGCTATTTGATAAATGAATAAACAAATGAAAATAAATGAATAGAATGCATCAAATAAAAATGGCGAAAAATGAAAAAATCCCAAACGCTAATTACATTTTGGAAAAGATAGAAAAGAATATAGACAGAGGAATATTTTCAGATTAACGGTAAATAAAGATGTTATCCTTTTAAAGAAAAAAAGATGTTAATCAGATTCGAATTTTTTATTTCAGATATTGTAAATTTTTACTTTATCTCCCCCCTTGGTGTAACAATGGGAAGATAATTCGTAAGTTTGATGTCCCTGATATATGTGAAAAGTTGGCCCTCCTGCATGGAAGGTTGTCGGAATCAGCTTTTTATCGTTTATCGCCTCATCATCCTTTGGTCCGTCTATTCGGTTAATCTCATTGTAACGTAGTGTCTTTTCTATTTGTAGTGTATTTCATTTTTTTTCTTTTTGTTACTCCACAAGTGCCATAACTTGTTATGGTGTGGGTTATAAATAAATTATTATTATTATTATTATTATTATCATTATCATTACAGCACTGAACTTTACGGTCCGGTCCATACTGGGAGTGCTGATCTTCATTTCATGGCCCTTGAGCCAGGAAGTTCAATGGAGGAGGGGGGTCAGCCAACTAGTGCTTTCTCACACCCTTCCTGTTCACTTTTACCAAATCTCTCCAGGCACCCATTTAGAGCTGGGTCGACTCTGGATGAAGTTACAGAGTCACACTACTTATCCTGGTTTCAAACCAAACGACCAGCGACACCAGGACTCTAACCCCTGTCTTCACGGACAAAGGACTTTAAGTCTAGCATGCTAACCTTTTGGCTAGGACGGTTAGCCATTCTACCTAGTCGTCATTAAAAATTTACCAACATTTAAACTAACAAAAGTAAAATAATCAAAATAACAAATCTTGAAAATAAAGAAAGGGTAAAGAATATACGGAAGGGCTCCAGGACTTAAACAAGGGCGAAAACGGATTTGAAAAGGATTTTGGAATCAAAAAATTTTAGACTCTCAGCCTCAAATACCAAAATTTGACAATTCTAACCATAAAAAGGAGGATTCCCATCTCCAATGAGATTTAAAAGGGAGAAACAGGCGGAATAGTGTCAACATATTCTTCTGTATCATTTAAAAGTGTATAAAATAGAAAGTCAAATTAAAACGCGTCACCTTTCTAATATCATCCCCTCCTTTTGACAAGCGGACAAATAAGTTTCCATTAACTAATTTTGAAAGAAAACAAACATAGCATTTTTTTTTTTTTTAATGAATCTGTTCATGAGAATATAAAGCTATGAAACTTAAAAATATAAATATACACTAGAAATGTGGCGTCACAAAAAAAAGTACAAGGGGGGTTTCAAGGGCTAAGGGGAAAAGCACCGACCAGAGCAAAGTAGGTTCAACTACGAGGATCGAAAGCCCAGACCGAGCGAAGGGAGGCTGGACACAGCCAGCTTCAGATATATATTATACGGAAGAACCCACTTAGTGGCCTCAATTTTTTTTTTCACAAAAAAAAAAAAATATTCCTTTTTAGCTGGCCAGTAACGTCGAAACTGTCCAAAATAGAAAAAAAGGGGTACAAACGTGAACACCAACGAATGATGCAACGTAGTACAATAAAAAACAAACAAGAAGCGAAAGAGCCACAAAAACAACTAAAAGTGGGAAAGAGACAGCAAATGCTTGCCGTAATGGGCCATATATATATATATATATATATATATATATATATATATATATATATATATATATATATATATATATATATATATATATATATATATATATATATATATATATATATATATATATATATATATATATATATATATATATATATATATATATATATATAAATCAATAAGCAAAAGATGTAGAAACGATAAGACACAGAAACAAAATATAAACACCAAACAATGATGCAACAATGTGAAAACAAATAAAAAGCCAATAAGGCGCAAATCTGAATGCAAGTGAACACTAACACAAGCCAAATCAACAAGTTTAATTTACACTCTTTAGTGTGCTTGTGCTTTTACACTTCGCTGTAGAGCCCTTTAAATTCACCTAACTGAATATGATACGCTAAACAATCATATGTAGCAAATTTTTTTCGTAATGTAGGCAGTGTCTAGTCGATTCAAACTCAACATTTAGTTATACGTTTAGTTTATATATAGTTTGGTTATACGCTATACATTTAGTTATACGTTACGGAAAAATCAAAAAAGTAAAATTGAGAAAAATTTTCAGGCTGAGCAATTAAAAAATTTTGAAATAAATTAACAGACTTTTACTAAAGTATTTTACATTTGAACAGAGCTTGTATTTCCATGTCAATTCCACATTTTTAGTTTTTGAATATTTTCCTTACGATGATTTAGATGACGATCCTGATGATTTTGTGGATTTTTATGTTAACCAAATGTGAAATAATTTGTTTTAGCTTGAAAGGTTATACTTAACGCAATGTAACTAAATCGTTTAACATAGAAAACTACGTATTTACTGTGAAAGCCACTTTATCTTTTGACTGCCTAAATAAGCAGCGTGTAAAGCACAAACGAACCAAAAGTCAACTCATTTTTGAAAAGTTTTGTTCGTAAACAATCTTCCAAAGAAGAAAAAGAAGAAGAAAAAATTATTAGGGTTTCTTTTGACCCAACGCCGTACAATATAAAGTTATTGATTATTGCTTCCCCTTCTTCTGACACCAGTTTTAGTCTTTAATGAAGTCGAGGGTGCAAAATCGTCACGTAATTTATCAATACTTAGTAGGGGGAGGGGGCTAAAGGCGTGACAGCACCACTGTATTGAAACGAAATTCGTATGGTTAAATTCTCATCCTTCTTAACCTTTTCTAAGTCTAGGTTATTTGTTTAATTGCGTCCGTTTTACTAATTTCTACAAAAGGTTGATATAAATCAGCTGATTTTTGCTTCTTTTCGTTTTTTGTAAATTTTAAAGATGCCAGTGTTTGAAGTAGTATATACCTTCTGATTTGGAGTTCGTCTTCAAAAGAATGAAGATCCTCAAGCATTTTCCTTTTCTCCTCTTCTTTCTTTTGCTTCTCTTCTTTCTTCTGTCTTGCTTCATCACGCTTTTTCCTTTCTTCTTGTCGTCTATTCCGATCTTCTTCCATTTTCTAATATTAAAGTTTCTAATTATTAAGTTGTTGATTTATCGATGGAAGCATTTCTTCAAAGAAAGAAAAGGGAGAAAATTCAAAAAAGTTAGGATTATGGAAAACAAAATCCGCAGGTTTGGTGGATTTAGGCATAGAGCCCTCTTTGCATTTTCACTGCCGTGTATGTGCATATATTAGTGTGACTTCTCAATATTTTTGGAACAATACCCGGAAGGTTATCTGGGGAGAAGGAGATATCTAAAAAAAATATTTAATTTGTCGTTTCGTCTTAGTGTAGTTTAATTCATATTAATTCAGTTTAATATTCAAGAGGGGCTTGTTGAATATTCCAAGTTTGTTGTTCCAAGTTTAATGCTTTTATTTTTTTTTAATCTTCTGCTGATGCTAACCCTGTATTGTAACCTAAATAAACAGTTATTGTATTTTTAACTATATTCACTATACTGAAAACCTAATTTAAAAAATATTAGTCGGTTTGACAATATAATAGAAAAACCACGTGTTTAATGACAGTGGCGAAATGGAGAAGTATACGCAGGGACATGCGCACGGTGGGATACTTAATCTCAGACGTCACCAACTAAGACTATATTGTCAACATACATTCTCAAATATTAGAAGAAAAAAAACAATTTGCTATTTTCAGAGCCAGATTTTGCTCCTTAAAAAGAAAATCTTAGATCTTTTATTTTAAATAATTTGATGTGCCGTCAGCCACAATTCCCACTAAAATGAAACGAGAATATAGAAGAATTAGTATAATTTTTCAATAAGACAATAAAAAAAACTTTTTTTCGCAAATAATAATGAAAGCCTGAATATTTCGGCTTGATGTTTGGAAGCCTTTATCAACGGGGAAAGAGAACGAAGAAAACCAACTAACCTAAAATAATCAAAACACACAAGAAAAGAGAAAGATATCACAAATGCTATGCTAAAGCAAAATTAAAAGCGTCTAATAATAGCGAAACCTCCCTGGTAGCGTTGGGATTATACAAGACTTCATAAATTACTGTCATTGCTTGAAATTCTATAGGTTCAATCCAGGCCATATCCAGAGGGGGGGGGGAGGTTGAATCTCCCCCCCCCCCTAAAAAAAAATCTTTCTCTGATTATTAAAAACACAATAAAAATACATAAGAACAAATTTTTGACGCATTTTAAAGTTTTTTTGGTCAAACCCCCTCCCACCCAGAACAAAATCCTGGATGCAGACTTGGTTCTATAGATATAGATCTATAGACATGAATTGTATAGATACAGAACTACAAACTGCTTGAAATATTACAGATTATAAACAATGCAGTTAAATCTTTATGACCCAATCCCTTTACATCTATCCCAAAAGATTGGATCCTTCAGTCTCTCAAACCACTACTATAAAAAGAAGTATTTTTAGATCTTCTATATATCAACAAACTGAAAAAAAAGATGGACCGTAACATGGAGCTAAACTTTCCTAAATATTTTCGTATTGGCTCAAGAACTACAAAATTTCCAAAAGGTACCTTTTCTCTTTCAATTTTATGTGTATTTCATTTCGATTTCATTCATTTCAATATTTTTAACCGCATGAATAGCTTTCTCAAATATTTATTATTTTTGGAACTAGATCAAGACAAGCCAGATACTACAAAACATTGTCATTGTAGAGTTTTTTTCCATATGACCATATGTACCTGATAAAACTGAACGTCTGTTAATGGTCAGACCGGTCAAGCAGAGCAAAATCGCGCTGTAATAGCAATCTAGGAGATATTACACGTAGCCATACATAAGGTTTTAAAACAAGACAAGCCTTTAAAAACAAGAAAAAAAAACAACAAATATTTAGGCTGGGATATCAATCCTGCCATACTCAGTAATAAAAAAAAAAAAAAAAAAAAAAAAAAAAAAAAAAAAAAAAAAAAAAAAAAAAAAAAAAAAAAACGTTGATCTTATCCTCATCATCCCAAATCGTTTTGACGTGGCAACTATGCGCGTACTTTGCGAGTACATGCCTTAGCATTCTCATGGAAAAAACTTTCAGGAGTCACAATTCGCCTCGGTAACCGGGTTTCACGTCATTCGAAAAAAAAGTTTCTTTAGTTTCGCTTCCGACCCCAAATTCGATTTGCTTCCGTTTCGGATCTATGTTGAAGAACTTGTCCCTTCAACCAGCCAAATTACAAAATGAAATAATTATCGAATCCATTAGAAAGCAGTATCAAATTAGTTTTAAATAGGGTTGCCAAATCCATGCCTTTTTGAAGAATCAATTTTGTTGAATTTTCCTTACGGTTTCGTATTTGCTTCATATAATATACATTTTTTTCTGATTTCATGTGCTATATTGAGCTGTCAGGCACAGAAAAATAAGTTCATTCTGTACACGCATGTATTGATCTAAATACAATAACCCCTATTTGTTTACAGCCATTATAAAATTTTCTCGGGGCAAATTTTGAATAATAAAAATCCAAATATTTGGCTTCATTAACAATAAAGACTTCATTAACGGTAAAAAAAATAAATAAATAAAGACACAAGCCTCAACAAAACATGAAAAAAGCAAACAAAGAAAACAACACAAACGCTAGAAGAAAAGAATAAAAGAAAACTGAAATTTGAGTAAATATATATATATAAAAAAAAGTTTTCTTTTCGTCTTTTCTTCTAGGGTTTGTTTTGTTATCCTTGTATTTTAATTCATCTTTGTACATCCTATCTTTTTTTTTTATCCTTGTTTAAAAAACATTAGGATTTTTCATGTTTTTTCCCACTGTCTTGTTTAAAATATTACATCCACTTCTCTATTTTTTCGTTTGTTTAAATTTGAAAAGCAATAGCATATCTTTGCCAGAATATAAATTAGAAGCTTTTTTCTATCTCAAACACAATTTTTTCTCGGCCGGTGACATGAATTCTTTAGCTTTGACCCCATCCGAAACCAGGCCAAATATCTAACTTTTATTCTGAATAATTATAATACAAACAGCTTCATCTGATAAATTTTTCAACTAATACTGAATCAACCATTATATGGTATTGAAATACGGTCACCATTTCTGGCACCAGGAGTCTTGGTGTGGATGAAATAAAGAATAACAAATAGAAACTTGTTTTTCTTTTTTTAAATACATTTTTATATTAATCCACTGAGAAAATGTAAGTAGAGAACAATATGTAGCAAAACAAAATATAATCTTATGAAAAAAAAAATAATACAAACACTAAACAGATAAATACAGTGTTTTAAGCCCCGCCTTGATTGGCATGAGAAAGGTGAAAAGGATTTCACATCTTAGGAAGTTTATACAAAAATTGCAGAGAGTAGTTCTCCCACAGTCTTAGTTCATGCATAAAAGGATTCTAGGATTTTCCTTGCTTTATTAAATAGATAATCTCAACGCATAGCGGGGCGTTACTTCAATACTAAGATAAATAACAAAAATAAAATAGCCCAAAGATTCAGGATTTGACTAGCCTTTAGGTAAATTGTTATTACCGTTATTTATTACCCTGATTTATTGCCGTTCTTCCCCATCTAAGACAAGACATGAAAGAAGACAGATATTACGAGAAATGACTAGTTCAGACAAGTTCAGCATACCTGAAATTCTTTGAGACCAATAGTTTTGTTCAACTCCCGTTTCCAGTGGGGAGGGGTCAAACTGCGTGACCTACTTCGAGAATCCTTACGGTACCTCTGGAAAATAATAAAAATGAATTAAATAGAAATAAATAACCTGAAACAGTGTAACGAAGATCTTTTTTAATGCGAACAATAATTTACAACCAATAAACCACAGACTTATTGATTGAATTGCCTGGATTAACTAAAATTTAATTGCCTGCCTACACGAGCAGTTCACAAAAAAGCTCGAAAAGAGCTATTTTTGTTACCTTTTCATGGAGACGACCCATTTTTTGAACCAGGTCTAGGCCACCCTGATTGAATTGTACACATTTGAATCATAGATAGACCATTTACTTCTAGCGTTTGTGAATCAAAATAAAAAACCATTCAGCTCAAATTGCCCTAAGTTCCTCATAATTGAGCAATACGCTAAAGAAGCCTACTTATATTCTTTGAAAACATTATTCAGCCTAAGATAAACACTATTCAACTCAAATCGCTCAAAATCTTCTCATAATTGGTTAATAAGCTTAAACAACCTCCTATATTATTTAGCTCAAAATGAACACCATTCAGCTCAAATTGCAATACGCTTAAGAAGCCTACTTATATTCTTTGAAAACATTATTGAGCCCAAGATAAACACCATTCAACTCAAATCGCTCAAAATTTTCACATAATTGGTTAATAAGCTTAAACAACCTCCTTTTGTTCTTTTAAAATATTATTTAGCTCAAAATGAACCCCATTCAGCTCAAATTGCAATACGCTTAAGAAGCCTACTTATATTTTTTGAAAACATTATTGAGCCCAAGATAAACACCATTCAAGTCAAATTGCTCAAAATTTTCTCATAATTGGTTAATACGCTTAAACAACCTCCTTTTGTTCTTTTAAAATATTATTTAGCTCACAATGAACCCCATTCAGCTCAAATTGCAATACGCTTAAGAAGCCTACTTATATTCTTTGAAAACATTATTGAGCCTAAGATAAACACCATTCAACTCAAATCGCTCAAAATCTTCTCATAATTGGTTAATAAGCTTAAACAACCTCCTATATTATTTAGCTCAAAATGAACACCATTCAGCTCAAATTGCAATAAGCTAAAGAAGCCTACTTATATTCTTTTAAAACATTATTGAGCCTAAGATAAACACCATTCAACTCAAATCGCTCAAAATCTTCTCATAATTGGTTAATAAGCTTAAACAACCTCCTATATTATTTAGCTCAAAATGAACACCATTCAGCTCAAATTGCAATACGCTAAAGAAGCCAACTTATATTCTTTTAAAACATTATTGAGCCTAAGATAAACACCATTCAACTCAAATCGCTCAAAATCTTCTCATAATTGGTTAATAAGCTTAAACAACCTCCTATATTATTTAGCTCAAAATGAACACCATTCAGCTCAAATTGCAATACGCTAAAGAAGCCTACTTATATTCTTCTAAAACATTATTGAGCCTAAGATAAACACCATTCAACTCAAATCGCTCAAAATCTTCTCATAATTGGTTAATAAGCTTAAACAACCTCCTATATTATTTAGCTCAAAATGAACACCATTCAACTCAAATTGCAATACGCTAAAGAAGCCTACTTATATTCTTTTAAAACATTATTGAGCCTAAGATAAACACCATTCAACTCAAATCGCTCAAAATCTTCTCATAATTGGTTAATAAGCTTAAACAACCTCCTATATTATTTAGCTCAAAATGAACACCATTCAACTCAAATTGCAATACGCTTAAGAAGCCTACTTATATTCTTTTAAAACATTATTGAGCCTAAGATACACACCATTCAACTCAAATCGCTCAAAATCTTCTCATAATTGGTTAATAAGTTTAAACAACCTCCTATATTATTTAGCTCAAAATGAACACCATTCAGCTCAAATTGCAATACGCTAAAGAAGCCTACTTATATTCTTTTAAAACATTATTGAGCCTAAGATAAACACCATTCAACTCAAATCGCTCAAAATCTTCTCATAATTGGTTAATAAGCTTAAACAACCTCCTATATTATTTAGCTCAAAATGAACACCATTCAGCTCAAATTGCAATACGCTTAAGAAGCCTACTTATATTCTTTTAAAACATTATTGAGCCTAAGATAAACACCATTCAACTCAAATCGCTCAAAATCTTCTCATAATTGGTTAATAAGCTTAAACAACCTCCTATATTATTTAGCTCAAAATGAACACCATTCAGCTCAAATTGCAATACGCTAAAGAAGCCTACTTATATTCTTTTAAAACATTATTGAGCCTCAGATAAACACCATTCAACTCAAATCGCTCAAAATCTTCTCATAATTGGTTAATAAGCTTAAACAACCTCCTATATTATTTAGCTCAAAATGAACACCATTCAGCTCAAATTGCAATACGCTTAAGAAGCCTACTTATATTCTTTGAAAACATTATTGAGCCCAAGATAAACACCATTCAACTCAAATCGCTCAAAATTTTCACATAATTGGTTAATAAGCTTAAACAACCTCCTTTTGTTCTTTTAAAATATTATTTAGCTCAAAATGAACCCCATTCAGCTCAAATTGCAATACGCTTAAGAAGCCTACTTATATTTTTTGAAAACATTATTGAGCCCAAGATAAACACCATTCAAGTCAAATTGCTCAAAATTTTCTCATAATTGGTTAATACGCTTAAACTACCTCCTTTTGTTCTTTTATAAATGGTAAAATTACCATTCAGCTCAAATTGCCCATAATTGAGCAATATGCTTAAGAAGGCTGCTTATTTTCTTTTAACACGTTATTGAGCTCAAGATGAACACCATTCAACTCAAATTCCTCAAATTTTCTCATAATTGGGCAATACGCTTATACAACCTCCTTTTGTTCTTTAAACATTATTTACGTAAAGATAAACACCATTCCGCTCAAATTGCTCAAAAATTCCTCATAATTGAGCAATACCCTTAAGAAGCCTTCTTATATTCCTTTAAAACATTATTTAGCTCAAGGTAAATACCACTCAGCTCAAATTAGCCAAGTTTACTCATAATTGAGTAATACTCCTGAGCAGCCTACTTTCGGTCTTTTAAACATTACTCAGATTTAATGTATCTCAAAATAAAACTATTTAGCCCAAATTTCCTCATAATTGAGCAATATACTTAAATAACTTGCTTTTGTTCTTTTAAAACATTATTTAGCTCAAGATAAACATCATTCAATCCAAATTACTCAAATTTCCTAATAATTGGACAAGACGCTTAAACAACCTCTTTTTGTTCTTTTGAAATATTATTTAGCTCAAAATAAACACCATTCGGCTCAAAGTGCACAAAATTCCTCATAATTGAGCTCAAGATAAACACCATTCAACTCAAACTACTCAAAATTTTCTTATAATTGGTTAATAAGCTTAAACAACCTCCTTTTGTTCTTTTAAAATATTATTTAGCTCAAAATGAACACCATTCAGCTCAAATTGCAATACGCTTAAGAAGCCTACTTATATTCTTTGAAAACATTATTGAGCCCAAGATAAACACCATTCAACTCAAATCGCTCAAAATCTTCTCATAATTGGTTAATAAGCTTAAACAACCTCCTTTTGTTCTTTTAAAATATTATTTAGCTCAAAATGAACACCATTCAGCTCAAATTGCAATACCCTTACGAAGCCTACTTATATTCTTTTAAAACATTATTGAGCCCAAGATAAACACCATTCAACTCAAATCGCTCAAAATTTTCACATAATTGGTTAATAAGCTTAAACAACCTCTTTTTGTTCTTTTAAAATATTATTTAGCTCAAAATGAACCCCATTCAGCTCAAATTGCAATACGCTTAAGAAGCCTACTTATATTCGTTGAAAACATTATTGAGCCCAAGATAAACAAAATTCAACTCAAATCGCTCAAAATTTTCACATAATTCGTTAATAAGCTTAAACAACCTCCTTTTGTTCTTTTAAAATATTATTTAGCTCAAAATGAACACCATTCAGCTCAAATTGCAATACCCTTACGAAGCCTACTTATATTCTTTTAAAACATTATTGAGCCCAAGATAAACACCATTCAACTCAAATCGCTCAAAATTTTCACATAATTGGTTAATAAGCTTAAACAACCTCCTTTTGTTCTTTTAAAATATTATTTAGCTCAAAATGAACACCATTCAGCTCAAATTGCAATACGCTTAAGAAGCCTACTTATATTCTTTGAAAACATTATTGAGCCCAAGATAAACACCATTCAACTCAAATCGCTCAAAATCTTCTCATAATTGGTTAATAAGCTTAAACAACCTCCTTTTGTTCTTTTAAAATATTATTTAGCTCAAAATGAACACCATTCAGCTCAAATTGCAATACCCTTACGAAGCCTACTTATATTCTTTTAAAACATTATTGAGCCCAAGATAAACACCATTCAACTCAAATCGCTCAAAATTTTCACATAATTGGTTAATAAGCTTAAACAACCTCCTTTTGTTCTTTTAAAATATTATTTAGCTCAAAATGAACACCATTCAGCTCAAATTGCAATACGCTTAAGAAGCCTACTTATATTCTTTGAAAACATTATTGAGCCCAAGATAAACACCATTCAACTCAAATCGCTCAAAATCTTCTCATAATTGGTTAATAAGCTTAAACAACCTCCTTTTGTTCTTTTAAAATATTATTTAGCTCAAAATGAACACCATTCAGCTCAAATTGCAATACCCTTACGAAGCCTACTTATATTCTTTTAAAACATTATTGAGCCCAAGATAAACACCATTCAACTCAAATCGCTCAAAATTTTCACATAATTGGTTAATAAGCTTAAACAACCTCCTTTTGTTCTTTTAAAATATTATTTAACTCAAAATGAACCCCATTCAGCTCAAATTGCAATACGCTTAAGAAGCCTACTTATATTCGTTGAAAACATTATTGAGCCCAAGATAAACAAAATTCAACTCAAATCGCTCAAAATTTTCACATAATTCGTTAATAAGCTTAAACAACCTCCTTTTGTTCTTTTAAAATATTATTTAGCTCAAAATGAACACCATTCAGCTCAAATTGCAATACCCTTACGAAGCCTACTTATATTCTTTTAAAACATTATTGAGCCCAAGATAAACACCATTCAACTCAAATCGCTCAAAATTTTCACATAATTGGTTAATAAGCTTAAACAACCTCCTTTTGTTCTTTTAAAATATTATTTAGCTCAAAATGAACACCATTCAGCTCAAATTGCAATACGCTTAAGAAGCCTACTTATATTCTTTGAAAACATTATTGAGCCCAAGATAAACACCATTCAACTCAAATCGCTCAAAATCTTCTCATAATTGGTTAATAAGCTTAAACAACCTCCTTTTGTTCTTTTAAAATATTATTTAGCTCAAAATGAACACCATTCAGCTCAAATTGCAATACCCTTACGAAGCCTACTTATATTCTTTTAAAACATTATTGAGCCCAAGATAAACACCATTCAACTCAAATCGCTCAAAATTTTCACATAATTGGCTAATAAGCTTAAACAACCTCCTTTTGTTCTTTTAAAATATTATTTAGCTCAAAATGAACCCCATTCAGCTCAAATTGCAATACGCTTAAGAAGCCTACTTATATTCGTTGAAAACATTATTGAGCCCAAGATAAACACCATTCAACTCAAATCGCTCAAAATTTTCACATAATTCGTTAATAAGCTTAAACAACCTCCTTTTGTTCCTTTAAAATATTATTTAGCTCAAAATGAACCCCATTCAGCTCAAATTGCAATACGCTTAAGAAGCCTACTTATATTCTTTGAAAACATTATTGAGCCCAAGATAAACACCATTCAACTCAAATCGCTCAAAATTTTCTCATAATTGGTTAATAAGCTTAAACAACCTCCTTTTGTTCTTTTAAAATATTATTTAGCTCAAAATGAACACCATTCAGCTCAAATTGCAATACGCTTAAGAAGCCTACTTATATTCTTTTAAAACATTATTGAGCCCAAGATAAACACCATTCAACTCAAATCGCTCAAAATTTTCACATAATTGGTTAATAAGCTTAAACAACCTCCTTTTGTTCTTTTGAAATATTATTTAGCTCAAAATGAACCCCATTCAGCTCAAATTGCAATACGCTTAAGAAGCCTACTTATATTTTTTGAAAACATTATTGAGCCCAAGATAAACACCATTCAAGTCAAATTGCTCAAAATTTTCTCATAATTGGTTAATACGCTTAAACTACCTCCTTTTGTTCTTTTATAAATGGTAAAAATACCATTCAGCTCAAATTGCCCATAATTGAGCAATATGCTTAAGAAGCCTGCTTATTTTCTTTTAAAAAATTTTTGAGCTCAAGATGAACACCATATAACTCAAATTACTCAAATTTTCTCATAATTGGGCAATACGCTTAAACAACCTCCTTTTGTTCTTTTAAAATATTATTTAGCTCAAAATGAACCCCATTCAGCTCAAATTGCAATACGCTTAAGAAGCCTACTTATATTTTTTGAAAACATTATTGAGCCCAAGATAAACACCATTCAAGTCAAATTGCTCAAAATTTTCTCATAATTGGTTAATACGCTTAAACTACCTCCTTTTGTTCTTTTACAAATGGTAAAAATACCATTCAGCTCAAATTGCCCATAATTGAGCAATATGCTTAAGAAGCCTGCTTATTTTCTTTTAAAAAATTTTTGAGCTCAAGATGAACACCATATAACTCAAATTACTCAAATTTTCTCATAATTGGGCAATACGCTTAAACAACCTCCTTTTGTTCTTTTAAAATATTATTTAGCTCAAAATGAACACCATTCAACTCAAATTGCAATACGCTTAACAAGCCTACTTATATTCTCTTAAAACAAGATTGAGCTGAAGACAAACACCTTTCAACTCAAATTACTAAAATTTTCTCATAATTGGGCAATACGCTTATTTATAAGATATAAATCATAATATGAAATTGCAGCACAAGTCCTTAGGAGTTTCTTTTTGCTGCAATAATTTATTAGTGTTGTCATTTTTATTTATGTTTGTATTTTGGATAAAAATAAAACTTACCTACCTACCTACCTTTAGCTCAAAATGAACACCATTCAGCTCAAATTGCAATACTTATATATTCTTTTAATATATTTTTATATTAAAAATTTAATACTTATATATTTTTTATTGCAATACTACTTATATTATTTTAAAACATGATTGAGCTCAAGACAAACACCTTTCAACTCAAATTTTCTCATAATTGATCAATACAGTTAAGCAGCCTACTTATGGTCTTTTAAATACAACTCAGCTTTAACGTATCTCAAAATAAATATATTTAGCCCAAATTTTCTCATAGTTGAGCAATATGCTTATTCAACCTGCTTTTGTTCTTTTTAAACATTATTTAGCTAAAAAATAACACCATTCAGCTCGAATTTGCTCATATTTGGGAAAATGCTAAAACTTCCTGCTTTTATTCATTTAAAACACTATTGAGCTCAACAGAAAAGACAAAATTTAAGCTTTGAATCGAAGCAAATCAAATATTCAACAGCACACAGACTGTCAACTTGTCAGCCTAGATGACGGCCCCAATGGCGTATAGGAAGTTTCAAGTACGCTCTTTGGGTTGTGAGCCTGACGTTATTGCGAAAAGACACTTCTGTAAAATCAATTATAGTTTACCATGTGAGAATCCCAATAAGCCCTCAAATATAATTTACCTCCCATACATCCCAAAATACGAATCTTAAAAAAGTTTGCACACAAAATAGTCTGTATTTAGTATTTACCAACAAATTCAAAATCATAAATTTCCTAAATTCTGGTAAAGATAAAACCCGAGTTGCTCGCCAAAGAGGGGTCTATCAAATACCATGCAACAGTGGCAAATACTACATAGGTAGAACTCACCAAAATTTAGAGAAACGCTACAATAGCATAAAGATGATATCACTCAAGCTATAAATTCTCATATTTCTAATGTTTTAAGCAGCTATGTATTTGAAAATTCTGGCTACAAAATGCTTTTGAAAAATCCGCCCTTATTAGCAATGACCTAGGCATAAAGCAGGTAGTTCGAGAACCAGTTGAAATCAGACTTAAGATTAATAATATGATTTCTTAAGTAGGGACTTAGGGAAATATTCACTAAATGCTGTATACACAAATTTAAATTAATACGATCTTGCAAAAAATTTAAAAAAACCATTAAACATTAACACAGAACCAGTTACAAAAAGACCTTTGAGGTTAACTGCCAAAAAGACAAGATTAGCAATGAAAACGTGTTTTTAATTATTCTTCTTTCATTTCAGTGAATTGTCTTGTTTCACCTCTCTTTATCTATCAGCCCTGGTTGAACATCGCTGAAGTAAGGATACTGAGTCAGTTCTAAAAATTTATATTTTAGTTTTAATGGTCTTATAATGTTGTAAGTCTCTTTTCTTTTATATATTTACGTTTTGCTGAGGACGGCCCTTGGAAAAAGTGAACTGATTTCCTTTCTTATGTCCTTCTTTGGCTATGATACATATTTGATAACCGAAACCTAAATTTTCGGACAGGTGTTAGAATTTTTCACTGGTTTCATTAAACGGTTTAGCCATTTTATTTATATATTTCTTTCACTTGTCTTTAACTAAAAAAGGCGTGTAATCCATCAGTTATTCTCGTGAAGGGGGGGGGGGGGGGGGGTTGCAAGTAGACCTCAAATGAGTGGGGTTTCACCTTCAATAACAATCTATAGCAGGTTATTAAAATATTGGGTTTTTTTCCACCAACCTTAAATTTATCAAGCTATATTTGACTGTTTTAGCAATATGAATATTGCAATGTTACACGACAAAATTACATTACACAGTTTAAATAATTTAGATTATAATAACACTTAATATGTAAATTAGCCGTATTAGATATAACAGCTATATTAACTATATTATATAATCATTCATCATCAAACTGTAGTTAACAAAACTTAACTGTCCATATTTTTTTTTGCCTTATTTTCATACTGACTTGTTTACATCTCCATGATAAAAATATATCCAATAATTTTAATATTTGAATTAATGGTTATACTAATATATAATATCTTAATTAGCTATATTAAATTTACTGTTTTATTTAACTATAATTATGTTATTAAAATATATTGAAAAAAAACCGCTCATCTGTTTTTCATGTGCAACCGTACATCTTGGTCTGCATTTCATACTGGCATCTTCACATCTTCATGATAAAAATATATTCAATTATTCTATTATTTAGACTATATTTATACATAATATCTAAATTCGCTATATTATATATGTAATGAATACATTTAACTATAAGTATATATTATCAAACAATATTTAACAAAAACAACCTGTAAATGTAAATCTTCCAGGTTTTTTTTTACTATCTGTTTTTTTGTCTTCTAGTAATTCAATTTACAAAACAGAACTCCTCTTAAATAAAAATGCAAAACCTTACCAAAAACCCACGTCCTTTTACTTTTCTTCCCGATTTATCAAACCTTTGAGGTTTCCTATCCCTCCTATCATTGTCATATCCCCATGCATCATTTCTTCTTCTACCATCTCTTCTATCCATTCTACGCTCATCTCTTGGACTTCGCTCTCTTTTACGCTCTTCCCTGTCTCTTTCCTCATGCTTCGAAGCTCGATCAAGAAAACGCTGTTGGGGAACATCGGGAATCTCTGTCGGATCAACTGAGCAATAGATTCCATCCTCGGTTTCCACTCCTTTCGATTCTTTCCTAAGATAATACAAAGATTTATAAGCCGAAAAATATGCTTTGCCCTATCCAGCTATCCAGCAATTACAAACAAGGAAGAAACTTAATAAAAATTATTAATTGACATACTTAATAATATAAGCTTCAAGCTGTCAAATAAAAATTACAAATATGACATGAAGTTTTAGTAACACAATTGGCAAACGGTATATTAAAAGTTCCAGTAATTTGCACGGAATTCGGGAAGAAAAATAAATCCAGGAATTAGTAAGGACCTTTAGACTTTTTTAATATGCCCTCCCCCCGCTTTACTGATACGACTACACAAGCGTATTGAACAGTCATATTTGTAAGAAAAATGCACAAATGAGGTGGCTCAAATCTAGAGTCATTTTGTCGGGGCGGGAGCGAGGGGCTTGGAATATTGAATAAAACTAACCATTTTGACTAAAAACTACCCCGTTGTAAATTTTTAACAGATTTACCAGTAATAAAAATCATAAAATAAAATAGTGGGAGTAGCACTTGTCATGGTGCCCCCACTAAAATTCAACTGCGCATCGAAATATCAAATAATGTGGCATTAGACCATCAAACGGGCATCGAAGAAGCAGCAACAATAGGACATCGTCTGACTTCAAGGACATCAGGAAGAATACCACAAATCATCTCGCCAAGACTGGCGGAGATATTTGGATCAGATGGCAACGGATACAGAGAAGGTCGCACACCAATCAGATTCAATGAAGCTCTACCAACTTCTCAAAGAGGCCTCTGGTAAAAATAAGGAACATACAAGTTCGATAATGAACAATTTTAGTACTCTTTTCAAACGCATGGAAGACGTTACAGAAAGTTAGATACCTAGTTTTTTAAAATTACTTAATACTACGACATCTGCAGCGACCCTCCTACTAGAAAGTTATTTACACAAATTGCAGCAGCTCTTCTAATCGCCCCGCTAGGAAAGATGGCACTAGTCAGCATAGCTCCTATGATAATGTCGATCAGAAATCACAAAGCCCCAGGAATTGAGTCGATCCCAGCGAAGATCTTCAAAGCAGCTCCAAATCTACACCAAGGATTTCAAGATTTTTTTCACTGCGGTTTCGACGGAAGAATCATTCCCTGAGGATTGAAAAAATTCACATATCATCACCTGTATTCGAGAAGTATGAAAGAACTGAATGCAAAAACTACAGCAGTATATCACTCATTATCAATGATCTTTGCTATGGCTCTCCTGAATCGCCTAAGATCTGGAGGAAACTTGACAACCCCAACCCAATCAAGCTGGATTCAGAGCAGGCATGGGATGCATTGATCAACTGTCACACTGAGACAGATCCGCAAACATAGGGACTCACCACATCTGTGCCGGGATGCATTGATCAATGGTGGTTGCATAAATTGTGGTTGCATCAATGGTGGTTGATCAATGCAGTTGATCAATGGGGATGCATTGATCAACTGTCACACTGAGACAGATCCGCAAACATAGGGACTCACCACATCTGTGCCGGGATGCATTGATCAATGGTGGTTGCATCAATGGTGGTTGATCAATGCAGTTGATCAATGGGGTTGCATTGATCAACTGTCACACTGAGACAGATCCGCAAACATAGGGACTCACCACATCTGTGCCGGGATGCATTGATCAATGGTGGTTGCATCAATTGTGGTTGCATCAATGGTGGTTGATCAATGCAGTTGATCAATGGGGATGCATTGATCAACTGTCACACTGAGACAGATCCGCAAACATAGGGACTCACCACATCTGTGCCGGGATGCATTGATCAATGGTGGTTGCATCAATGGTGGTTGATCAATGCAGTTGATCAATGGGGTTGCATTGATCAACTGTCACACTGAGACAGATCCGCAAACATAGGGACTCACCACATCTGTGCCGGGATGCATTGATCAATGGTGGTTGCATCAATTGTGGTTGCATCAATGGTGGTTGATCAATGCAGTTGATCAATGGGGATGCATTGATCAACTGTCACACTGAGACAGATCCGCAAACATAGGGACTCACCACATCTGTGCCGGGATGCATTGATCAATGGTGGTTGCATCAATTGTGGTTGCATCAATGGTGGTTGATCAATGCAGTTGATCAATGGGGATGCATTGATCAACTGTCACACTGAGACAGATCCGCAAACATAGGGACTCAACACATCTGTGCCGGCTTTCCACTGTTGGATTTGGATGGCAATGCTAGAAGATGGAGTACCAAACAAGATCAGTTCCCTAATCCAAATATACTAAAAATATTTTCTTAGACCAAACTGCCTTTCCATTTACAAATTAACCAAATCAAAATGCAGAAAAAAGGGTATATTATTCTAAATAAGACAGTAACAAGACAAAAACAAGCAAGCTTTTAATAATGAGAAAGTCCAAACATTTTGACTTCATGTCCAGAAGCCTTTATCAACGAAAGAAAAACTAAACTACATTATACAAACCTATAAATAAAAAAAAAAGTAAAAAAAAAAAAAAACTGTGAAAATTGTCTGACTTTAATACGTGAGTTTTTGTTTTTCGTCTGTGCTATTTTATTTTGCTTTTGTCTCTTATTTATGTTTGTTTAATCTAGCTGTTTTTTTTTTTTATTTCGTTGATAAAGGCTTCTGGAGGTGAAGTGGAACCATACGGACCCGTCTTTTCATTACAATTTTGTTCGTTTTTTTCATGTTTTTCCTGCTGTCTTTGATTTATTCCTGCTGTTTATTAAAATATTATACTTATTTTTTCTTTTACATATTTTCACTTGCTTAATTTGTAGGCTCGTGTGTCTTGGTTTTATATTGAATTCGGTTTGAGGCAAGGTTGGACCCTCTTCCCAGAGCTTTTCAACTTTCTAATGAACTGATTTAATAGCAAAGCCATGCTAAGCTGCGTTGGAGTTTCTGCTCCTGCTCTTTGTAGCTCTGCTTTGTATTGCCTTATTTTTCATTTTTGTTGATTTTTGTGTTATTTTTATATTCATATCTTCACGCTAAAGCTTTCAGCTTACATTTCTACAGCTGCTCTTTGTAGTTCTGCTTTATTTTGTCTTAGTTTTCATTTTTGTTGATTTTTTTGTATGTTATTTTTATATTGATATCTTCATGCTAAAGCTTTCTGCTTATATCTCTGCTGCTGCTCTTTGTAGCTCTGCTTTATATTGCTTTAGTTTTCATTTTTGTTGATTTTCTTTTGTGTGTATTATTTTCATATTGATTTCTTCAAGATAAAGCTATTGTCGCAAATAAATCAATTCTATTCTGAACCCCCCCCCAAAAAAAAAAACATATCTTAAACACAAAAAGTAACAAAATGAAGTTTAGGACGATCGGAAAAATCAAAAGTGATGTTTTAAAGGTAATTTAAATGAATTAAGCAAATTTGGCAGTAGATGAGAACAAGATAAAGAATTACTTGTCTTTTTCCTCTTTAGATAGTTCAATTTCTTTCTTCTGTTTCTTCAGTTTCTTGGCCTTTTTCTTATCTTTCTTTTTCTTCTTACGTCTTTTCTTTTCTTCTTCAGATTCTGATTCAGTTTCTTCGGATTCTGTAGTTTCCTGTTCACCCTCTTCTTTAACTTCTACAAAGAAAAAGATGCTCTATTTGAGGAATTTAGAAACTGGGTAAAAGTTTGAAAACTTGAATTCAACATTTATAAATACAAAGTTACCCATATTGGGAAAAATAATCCCCATTGCCAATATTTAACTAGACTAAATTAAGAAAATAAGTCATTCCAAAGGATAGTTAAGAGCGACAATGAAACTTAAAACAAACCGAGAATTTTTTCGTACACGAGGAAGGTTGCCCGCTTGCTCAATCCTCCATTCTTTATGTTTATGTTTCATGATGCTTTACTGAAAGCTTTACAAATATGCTTACAATTGTCTTTCAAAATTTTTGAACTGAGATCATTGTTTAAAGCAAATGCACATTTATTGGCTCTTCCCTGAACGAGGCAATGTGAAAGATACCTTATATCTCTCCAAAAGCCCTTGAATGCTGAGCATTCGCTATTAAAGCATCGCGGGCATAAAGTCGAACTTCTGTGGATATACATTTCGAAATAAAACCCAATTTCCCAAAATAGAATATCCTTATGAACATATAATACGATTCATTAGATTTAATTTTATCCATCTGTAATTTTAGAATTTTTTTTTTCCCGGAAGAAAGGTGGTCATTAGTTTTTTTTTGTTCCTCCCAGGGGTGACCGTACAAAATCCCTTCCTCTATCCACGCCATTTTTCCCCAACGTCGCCCGATCAGAATTTTAAAATAGCCATTTTGTTCTGCATTGTTGAAAGGTCCAACAACTGTGCCTTTGGGATGAAATGACATCAACATTCCCCTAAGAAAGGGCTGCAAGTTATGAAATATGCAAATTGTTGATAAAGAATCTGTTATTGGGAAGTATACTGACATTTCTGAGAGGGGGGATTACAAATGGGGATGGAAGTGGATTTTCCAGCATTAAAGAAATGACCAGATATTAAATAAAACATGCTTTTTTTCAAATGGAAGCCAGGAGCAACATTAAAACTTAAACGAACAGCAACTATTCCGTATGGGGGGCTGCCCCCTTCTCAATACCCCGCTTTTTATGCTAAAGTTTAACCTTTTGTTCCAATCATTTAACACCAACTTTTGAAACACAAGGGTCGCTTAATTAGAATCAGAAGCTTTTTAAAAGAAATAAGAACCTTGGCGTGATGAGACGGATACTGAGGAGGGGGCAGTATCCTCATATAAGGCACAATTCCCACCTAAATAAAACCTCGGTCAATAATAAATATTGAATAAATATCCTCGCGAATGAAAGCCCCCGCCTGATTATCCTAAATATAGCTCTAGTAATGTATTTCTCCTTTACTTCTATGTAGTCATACGTTGGTACTTATGTCTTACAGCTACCACACCCAAGAAGTGAAATTAAGTTACTACTAATGAAACGATTCTTACTTCATAGTATGCAGAACAATTATAGCTAACATATTTTGCATGAAGACCCGCTATACTTTATCCTCCCCCACCCCTTAATGAGCAAATATAAAACCTAAATTAGCTATTTTCCAGCTATTCTCGCAATGCATCTCTCTTGTTTCTACCGGTGTACCTGTAAATTGAGTCAACTGTAACGAAACAAAAACTGAAAAAGTTGCGGGTGGGAAAATGCATTGAAAATATATAATTTGGGCTATGTATTTGTAAATTAGGGGGGGGGGTAGAATATAGTGTGCTGAATGCAAAATATGTTAAATGTGTTAGCTACAATTATTCTGTATATTATAAAGTAAGAATTGTTTCATTATGATAAAAATAAACTTCGCTTCTTGGGTGTGGTAACTATAAGACATAAGGACTCAAACGTTATAACTCCTATATTATACCAGCCATCTTATCAGTCAGTAATTTATCTCCGTCTTTGATGAAGCGCGTAATTTACCAATATATGACTTGAAAAGATTTTTTAAAATGTATAATAATGGAAGGAAACATGATCATGTTTCCTTCCTGATCATGTTTCCGGATCTTCCTGATCATGAAAACATGATCATGTTTTCATCTGATTGATAAAAACATCCTGCATATCATAGAGCAAGAATTTCACTCCTTGGGATATATAAGGGGCCACCGAGGGGGAGGGTTCACTTGCGAGTAAATTTATTATTGTAGTTGGAAAGAGCATAAAACAAGAAATTGAGTAGCGTGTTCACCTTATCCCGGACAATCGCGTATATATTAACCTAGACTTCTGCTGAAAATCTAGGACCATGGACTCGATATTATCACCAATATGCTGAATTTGCATTATTTATATTTTCAAAATAAAAATTATTTTGAATTATTTTTGAATTATTCTTGAATATGGTGTATTTTTTTTATATCAACACCTTTTCCCTTTTTGGGACATTTTTTTGTAAATAAAAAATTAGGCAAAGTTTCTCAGGCTCGTAATTTTTAATGTATAATTTTAAACTTAATAGATTTTATGTATCTTAATTTGCATAAAAAGTCAATTAAATGCAATTCTGTCACAAAAAAATGAGATTTTTTCGACAGACACAAGAAATCGAAATACTTTTTTTGTTAGACCCAAAACGTCTTCACTGACCCTTCAAGTTGCGCACAAACAGTTTCTCTGAAAACGTACACGAAAGTGTCAAGAAATAATCATGATAAACCTAGGTCATGAAAATCATGAAAAAAATTATCTATGAAATAAAAAAAACATTTCAAATATAAAAAAAATCGATAAAATATTACTTTCAAGCATGTTTTATCAACCAGCCAAGTCTAAAAAACCATAGACAAAACCTCCTACTAAGAGAAAGAAGGGTGTTTTAATAGATATATTATCTAATATGAATGCAAATACATACGTTTTACATATTTTCATTTTTTTTACATTTGATGAAAGAACTTACCAAGCTGTTTGAGTTTCGACTTTTTAACAAGCTCTCCACAATGGGCTATTTTGCAGTCTTGTAATGGTCTACTATTTCGATCAACTGGCTGGGATTCTATCAGACGCACCACATCTTGACCTGATACAACGTGACCAAATACAACATGTTTTCTATAAGAGAACAAATGAAATGCAATATAGATAGATAGACAGATAAGTATATTTTAAAGCCAAATATACAGCCATGAACTCAGTACAATAACATAAACGAAAGGCACAAATAACATAAACATTGATCAGCGATCATCATAAAACACTTAAATGAAACACTGCATTAACCTAACATTAGTACTTAATACTTGAAAAATCGGTCATTAACAAGAACACTTAACACTTGGAAAAATACATAAATAAAACCTTACATTTACTTTATACTGAGATTTTTTTTTATTTATTCATTTCCTTTTTTATAAACACAATTTCCAGATACCTTGCTACTCTACAAATAAACTGAGGCGACGTACTATTTAAGACACCTGGAAGTATCAACTCAATAAAAAAAAAAATACATTTCTATAAAAGTCCAAATAAAATACAACATGATAACTTGTTTCTTCTAATTATAAGAAACGAGTTATTTCTTAAGTTATTTAGTCATACATCATAAGATAAGTTTTAATCCAGATTAAGTTTTTTCCACCAAATATTATTGCATGTTGTAGATAATTCATGCCAAAACAATAAAGCATCATTTGCCTTGCAAAAGGGATCAATTAACCAAGGTGGTATCCAGTGGGGAAGACAACTCGGTTTGGACCCACTCCCCGCCGTGAAAATATCTCTTCGACTCGTAAATTGGTCGTAGAAATTTTAGAAACAAAGATTTCAAATTATTTTCCTGACTCGTTAGTTAATATTACAAATGCATGTAACAAAACCCATTTTGGGACCTTTAGACAACTAATTTTTTTCGTAGCCTCTCACGAAATTCTTTTGGTACCCCCCCCCCCTTACGGACAAAACTCTGGATACAGCCCTGCAATTCTTCTCTGGTTCTTTTTATAACCATTTTTCTTGTGCTTCGTTTGAATAAATGTTTTCTTTGGTTATGGGGTAAGTAAACTGTGGAAAGAATAAAACCGATGCAAAAGTTTATCACTTTGTTGAATTCAACGATAAGTTCCAACCGAGCTGAACTAATACTTCTGTTATCTGTTTTGTAATCCCTGAATTAGAGTCGATTTTTTATCTACTTTTATAAATATTTGTACATAAATCGAATTCTTTACAAGTTTCGATTTCTTTTATATAAACAGCTCGAGTTATTGTTTCTTTTATATATTTAGAAATCGACATTCTAAAAGCCCCCATGCCTTCTCTTGTGTAGTTATGTATGTATGTATATATTTATTTCCCATCAGAAGAAACAGATGGAGCATAAGATAAAAAAGCAAAAAACACACTACAAAGGAATACACAAACACAAGAAAAATAAAGAACAAATGGACATCTAACTACAAAAAAACGAAACATATTGCCTGAAAATAATTCCCCAAGGATGAGTAACAATATTAGAGTTATATCTGGCAATCTGGGCTATGATCGCTTCATTAGGGTCGATAACCCCATACCGACTTGTCACAATACGTTTACTTGTCCATGGTCGAAGCCGTAAGAGGTAATTCGCATATTTATAATATGTAGACCGTAATTCTTTCCTATCTTCCTTTTGGAATATCCTCCAAAAGGGACTTAAATACAGATAATGGGGTAGTGCCATTGCATTATACAGATGGGCCAAAATCCGCCGATCAAACTGACGCTTATAAACTACAACACGGCTATACGCTAAAGAGATCCGTTTCTGCAGATGACTCTGCAAAAGATGACACGTTTAAAGCATAGACCGACCAATAGGGATCCCCAAATAAATTATGTGTTCGGCAAGCCGAACAGTAGCACCACCCAGCCTAACATCAACAGCAGACCCTTGCTTAGCATTAAACAACATCACATCTGATTTCTCCTCATTAAACTGAAGGCCTATTTTTCCATATTCTACTTGAAACGAGATAAAATTCTCCTTTAAACCGCGAAGGAGGCGGCTCAGATTAAGTACATCGTCTACATAGCTTATTAATGATAGATCAATCCCTCTCAGAATGTATGTCAGATTTGACTTAGATTGCGGTTTGACAATGCTGTCATTAAATGGGGTAGGTGATGTCAATGCACCATGCCTTACACCTTTTTTAACGGGAAGCACCGGGTTATTTGTCAGGTTTAGTGTTGCCGGTAACTCAAATAAACTTAATGTAAGCCAGTTTAACCACTTATTAGATTTTCATGGTAGACATAGTTATATTGATAATATATCAGACATAATTATCTGTCATACTGACCGTTATTTCAGAAAGTTCTTCCCGAGCTGATTCCTAAGCTCACAGAGTCGATTTTTTTTATATCTTTACTTAAAGCTATAAAACTGAAGTATTCTGAAATATTGCGACCTGATTTTTAAACCCCTTAATGAGTGTTAATTTCTTTATATATTTGAAATTGATATTTACATGCCGATTTCCTTTATTTATATAGCGATATACCAATTTCTTATATTGAAACCGACATTTATATGTCAATTTCGTTAATGTATTTCGATGCCTTTTATTTAAAGCTTTAAACCAAATTAGTCTGAGATTCTTGTAGTCTGATTTGTAAATCCCTGAATGTTTGTTGATTTTTCTTTATATCTAAAAATCGACACTTATATGTCGATTTCTTACATATATTTCCATTTCTTTGATATAAGGCGTCAAGCCGAGTAATTCCGACATTGTTGTAACCGGTTTTAGAATCGCCCTAACTTTAATTTCCATAGTCTACTTAGAATTCGACATTCAATGTCGACTTCTTATTTCAACGTCCATCTAAAGCTTGAAGCTGAACTATTCTGAGATGCTTATAACCTTTTTTGTAATCCCTGAATTAGTGTTGATTTAGTTTAGATATTTATAGTTACTATATAGGTTACATAGTTAAGGTGGAAAATCACTATACTTAAGATGGAAAATCAGTTTTAATTGATGTTTACGATAATGCAAAGATAGATCATTTCCATTACTAATAGAACACTAAAAGTACTTTATGAACTAGCTGAAACCAATGTTAAAAGTCTATTCTATGGCCTGTTTTAAGAAAATTCTATGTTTTTACTTTATAATATGCAGAAAATTTACTATATATATATATTTGTTTTTAGTTATTTTTGCTTAATCCATGTTTGTTCACTATATTTTTGTTTTTCTTGAAATTTTATGCTTATACATGATAATTTTTCGTGTTTCCGCATTTTATTTACAATAGTCAGCACCATCTATTTCTTTGTCAACGAAGATTGGTAAGTACTTGTTTCACAAATTTGAGAATTTTCAAAAAGCTTGTTTTTTGCTATATATTCAATTAGACCATACAAACACCATTAAAGGGGGGGGGGGGCAATATTTTTTAGAATTAAATACAATTATTTATGAAATCATTTGTAAAGTATTTCTAAATATTTCAAATACAAATACATACAGAAAATATTATAGAACGTTGAAAATAAAACAAAATATACTAGGCAAAACGTGAATTAAAGTGGGAACAACCCATAAAATTTGTTTTATATGAATTTCCTACATGTTATAAAGTAAGAATTTTGCTATTATAGTGTTTCCTCTAAAAGAGGCCATAGAACAGAGCAATGCCAAATACATTAACACACAAATAAAAAGATGAGAGAAAACAGAATGGTGACACAAAAAAAGGGAGAAAGTCAAATTTTGATAAATTTAGATGGATTTTAAACAAATGCACCATGATAATTTCCTAAACAAAACACAAGGCAGACACTTTTCATCTTTTTATGTATATGGTATTTTTTAAGTTTTCTTCTTATTCTTCTTTTTTTCATACCTTTTCTCTCCGTTGATAAAGGATTCCGGATATGAAGTCGAAACACTTAGACTTTATTGTTATTTCTATAAAGGATTTTTCTTTTTTTTCAACTTTTATTGTCTTATTAAAAGTTTTTTCCGGTTTTGATACATTTTATATTATTTATAAAGGGAAAAAAAGTTGGGTTTGTGCTCGTTATGCTAAATTCGTTATACATTTCTTGTTTAGCATAATAATATATACACTCTACGTGCTGCGTTACATTAGTAACAGATTGTCCGTTATCGATTGACGTACACTAAAAGTATTATAAAAACATCTTTAAATAAAAGAATTATAGTTTTTATCAAACAAAAATATACGTGAAAAACCTGTAAAAATTGTAAAAAAAATGGTAAGCTATTTTCTTCTTCTTTTTTTTCATACCTTATCTTTCCCTTGATAAAAGATTCCGGATGTGAAACCGAAATATTCAGAATTTTATTGTTATTTCTATAAAGAACTTTTTCTTGTTCTTTCAACTTTTATAGACTTATTTGTTTAACTGTTAAAAAACATTTGTTATGTTTTCTGTTTAATATAGGAATATACAGTCTACGTTTTGCATTACATTAGTTACAGATTATTCGGTTTTTTCTGCATTAAAGTATCCATTGACGCATATATATATATATATATATATATATATATATATATATATATATATATATATATATATATATATATATATATATATATATATATATATATATATATATATATATATATATATATACATATATATATATATATATATATATATATATATATATATATATATATATATATATATATATATATATATATACATATATATATACATATATATATATATATATATATATATATATATATATATATATATATATATATATATATAAAATTACTGAGTAACATAAAAGTAATATAAAATTACTTTGTAGAATTAGGCGAGTTGTAAAATTACTAAAACTATGGTAACATTGCCTAAATTGGTCTATTACCACCATGCCACTATTCTAGTCCTATCCTAAGGCATGGAACCTAAACCCATTTCCCTCAATATTGATATGAAGGACCTTTCATAGAAATAAAAAAAAACTATGTCTAAGGTATCTACTATTATATACATCAGCCAGGACGACATTGTTTAGAATTGCTATGCTTTGATAAAAACAACTTCATTTACTATTCAGTTAAAATCAGAACTTATATTGGATTCTTTCTCGTCTTCTAGATTTATTTACTATAGTTATTTTGACTTTCTTTTTTATCACAATTTTCGTTTAGTCATTTGAGGCAGATTTCTTCTACTGCGTCTTGAACCAGTGTAAAGGTTTAAAGGAGTGGGTATCAATGTTATCATTTGAATCAATTTAATCTTGTAATTAATGTAAATCTTGAATTGAACCGGGTGGCAAAAAGGGCACAGGAGGGGAAATAGTTACCCTCTAATTATTTATCAACTCTAAAAAGGGCGCTGAGACTTTTGATTTCCAATAGAATGAGCTTCTTTGAAGTTCTCAAACTACTCCTTCCATACAAAGTGGCCTGGTGAAAAACAGTAATACATAGAAGCCGCTTTACTTAGGCAGCGCTATTGGGCTGCCTTTGATATTCAGTACAACATTGTTGAAAATTTTTTTGGAAGGATAAGAAGATAAGTCTGTGGGCCAAGATGAGAATATTCGAAGCTAGAGCGATGACAGTAGTCAAGTTTGGTTATGAAGAGTGGGTGCTTCAAAATACGGATAACGAATTAGTAGATGTTTACTGGAGATATTGACTACGGATCATTCTTTGTACCCGACTGACTGACCGTATCTCAAACAGTAATCCGTACGAAAAACGTTGTTCAATCCCACAATATAGAATTATAATGAGGGAAAAGTTGAGATGGCTAGGACACGTTCTGCAGATGAAGGATGACAGACTGCCAAAGGTTGTCCTTGTCGGCCAATCATCTAGGGCCAAACGAAAAGCAGATCGTCCCGTAATGGGGTGGAAGGAAGTCGTAAGGAAGGATTTAAGGGAAATAGGAAAGTCTTGGAAGAGTGTAAATAAGGAAGTTTTGAACAGATTGGAATCAGGGAGGCACGTGCGTTGCTGTTTTAGCCTCAGGCGGTTTGGTGCTGAAGTGAGTTGTTAGCAGTAGTAGTATCATTGCTGTAGTATATACCACTACAGCACATCTTATAAATCTAATTGCCATTAATTTTTTTGTTTATCTCGTGATAAAATTGTCTTTTTGTACGTATGAAGCATTTATGTAGTAACCATAACATTTAAAAAAACAGAAGGAAAGAAATACATAGAAAAGAAGGAAATAAAATTAATGAAAGAAATAAAGAAACTTACCCGTCAAGGTGTGGTGCCACTTCTGTAGTACTACAATGAGAACACATAAGAATTGCTTCAAATCACGAAAAGTCCCTTTGAATGTTTCACATGAAATATAGGAGGACAATGAACTAGAAGTAGAACTTATGAGATTTCTCAAGCCCCTTCCAACAAAATGAGACCCATATAACAGCGCCCAGTATTCCAAGCTTTCGACACATAGACTTTTGTATAGCCTATACGTCAATAATTAATTATTTATTTAATTGTATAATAAAAGCTGCAATTCCTTTCTGGATTTCTATAAGTTTCTGGATTAGCTTGGTGACAGGTATCTCATAGAGTTATAGGCTTTTGGCTGTCAATAATCTTTTTTTTCTTTTTAATACAAAAAGCCTTTAATCTATAGACTTATTTTCAAGCTATATTTTCGGCACACTTACGTGTGTCGAAAATTGATGCTAGCCGACAAGTCAGTTTGACTAACAGACATGTGTCCCACAAAATGGAAAGGCTTTCGAACAATGATGTCAACAGTTAAGCTAAAAGAAAAACAATTCCAGCAATTTTTTGGACCCAGCTATGATTCAGCTGTCAATGGACAAATGTCTCATAGGGGGTAAAGCTTTTAAATGCTGAAGTTAATGATTATACTAAAAAAAAAAAAAAAAAAAAAAAAAAAAAAACGGAAAAAAATCTGTCATCTATAGGTTATTTTTCCTTAAGTCAGGTATCGTTTTCGCAACAAGACGAGGGCTGTCAACCCATTAGCACCAATATTGCACGTTTTATTCCTTATTTATCCATAAGAAGAAAGAAGGTTTGATGTCAAACCTATACGTTCATCGAGTTCATCTGAAGTATCTTTCATGGAAAGTTTAAAATGTGACCGGTAGATTCTGTTACAGCTCATAATTGAAAGTTTGCCAAATTATTGGGAGCCCTCGGCGTACAGTGAACACAAAAATGATCCATATTTATTTCTATTATTTGTAATAACGTGATCTCAAGTGCACTCTTAGCTTGGAACATGTCTCGCAATCTACTCTGAAATTTCCGAGTCATAAAAAGAGAAGAGAAAATTATAGCATAACCTCAAAAAAAAAAAAAAATAATGTCCTATAAATGTTTTCTGTAAGTCTCAGATACCTTCCTCAGGGTTGCACCCTTAGGGGGCAACATGTTTTTAAAACGCGTTACGATAAAACTGCAAAGATAATCCGAATAAAAAAATCTTCCGGCCTCTAACCCAATAGCCGGTGGGCAGCAAAACAGTCCATATTGTCAGTCCAATTTTTATATATTGAATGGAGGGTTATGGATGAATGTTATGCCACCCGCCACATTGCGACCGCAAGCGGGACCTCTGAGATTGGGAAGCTATAAATACCATTCCATTAGTTCTCATAGTTTTTCCTCAAGATCATCTCGGTAATATCCGTGCCGAAATTGTTGTTTCCCTGGGCGAAATGCCAGAAATCAACTCCTTGCTGTAGGAAATCAGCTCTTAGCTGTGGCAAAAATCAGCTCTTTGCTGTGGCGAAATCAGCTCTTTGCTGTGGCGTGCTCTTTATTTCTATCAAAAAGACAATAGGTTTCCAAATGTTCGTTCGAATGAATCCTCTTTGCATCTTAATGAGTGCTTTAAATGATGCTTCCAAAAAAAAAATCGAAGTCTGACTCCCTTTTGGCATGGAATAAATGAAAAAAGGAGAAAAAACCCACATAAGTTGTTCTGTTTCGAAAAAAGTCCTTTCTTTTTCAGAAAAAAAAACCCACATAACTTGTTCTGTTTCGAAAAAGTTCTTTCTTTTTCAATTAAAAAAATGTGGTCTATAAGTAAAAGGCCATACAACAGGGAGTCAAAGTATGACTCCTTTTTGGCATGAAATAAATGAGAAAAATGAGAGAAAATAACACATATCATGCTTTGTTTCGAAAGCAAAATTTTCCTTTTTGTAACATTAAATGTGGCCTATAAATACAATTTCACATAAGTCTGATTCCTTTTTGGCATAGAGTAGGTGAAAAAAAGGGATAAAAATATCACATGACATGTTTTGTTTAAAAAAAAAAAACTTTATTTTTGAAACATAAAATGTGGCCTATAAACACTGCTACAACTAATACTAACAACTCACCGAAGCACCAAGCCACCTGAGGCCAACACACTCACGTTCCTCCTACATCCGAGTCTATTCAAAGACTCCCTCTTTACACCCTTCCAGAAAGATCCCACTTCCTTTAAATCTTTCTTTATGACATCCTCCCACTCTAACTGTGGACGACCTGCTTTCCGTTTAGCCCTATACGGTTGGCCAAAAAGCACTATCTTTGGCAATATGAACGTGCCCCATCTATCTGGCATCCTCAGAACGTACTCTGGTCATCTCAACCTTTCTCTCATTATAGCCCAAGGAAGCGAGATTAACCCCACTTTTCGTACAGTCTAATGTTTGAAATACGGTCAGTCAGCCGGGTTTCCAGAACGGTAGGCAATTTCTCTGGAAAACATCTAGCAAATCTACATTTACTTTTCGGAGCGCCCATGCTTCAGAATCATATTTGACCACTGTCATCACTGTAGCTTCCAATATTCTAATCTTGGTATGCAGACTTATCTTCCCATTTTTCCATCTTTTCGTTACTTGACATCACCCTTTTATCTTCACTTATTCCTAGCCTTAGCAACTTAGTCTCCTTAACATTAATTTTCAAATCTATTCTAGCACCTTGAACTCGCAAAGGTCCTATAAGCTCATTCATTTTGCTCACACTTTCATCTAGGATGCTTAAATCAGCAGCATAACCTAAGTCCAGGAGAGTTTCTCCTCCAAATTTGATTCCCTGTTCTCCCATTGCCTTTCCTGTACTCCTTAAGACAAAGCCCAACAAAATGATCCATATAAAGGGGGATAGAACACAACGCTACTTAACTCCTGATTTGATACGAAATCAGCTGCTAACCTCATTTTCTACCTTAACCTTAGCAGTGTTATTCTCGTACATAGCACTAATCACTTAATGTGTTTGTCTGGTATGCCATATAAGATTAAGACCCTCGCTAAAACTCTTCGATCAACAGAATCGAACGCTTGCTCATAATCAATAAAACTAAGGACCGAAGATCCTCATACAATTCCACATAAAAGAGAGTCAAAGTCTGACTCCGTTTTGGCATGGAATAAGTGAAAAAGAAGGATAAGAAGATCAAACAACATGTTGTTTCAAAATCAAAATTTTCTTTTTGAAACAAAAAATGCAACCTATAAATCAAAGGCCGCACAACAGGGAGTCAAACTCTGAATACCTTTTGGCATGGAACAAGTGAAAAAATAAAGGATAAAAAAGATCACATAACATGTTCTGTTTCAAACACATAACTTTCTTTTTGAAATAAAAAATGTGACCTATCAATAAAAGGATGCACAACAGGGATTCAAAGTCTGACTACCTTTTGACATGGAACAAGTGAAAAAAGGATAAAAAAAAGTCGCATAACATGTTGTGCTTCAAAGACAAAACTTTCTTTTTGATACATAAGATGTGGCCTACAAATAAAAGACCACACAAAAGAGAATCAAAGTCTGACTCCCTTTTGACATGGAACAAGTGAAAAAGAAGGATAAAAAATATCACATAACATGTTCTGTTCCAAAAACAAAATTTTCTTTTTGAAACAAAAAATTTGACCTATAAATAAAAGGATGCACAACAGGGATTCAAAGTCTGACTACCTTTTGACATGGAACAAGTGAAAAAAGGATAAAAAGGTCGCATAACATGTTCTGCTTCAAACACAAACCTTTCTTTTTGATATATAAAATGTGGCCTATAATAAAAGACCACACAACAAGGAGTCAAAGTCTGACTCCCTTTTGGCATGGAACAAGTGGAAAAAAGGATAAATAAAGATCAAATAACATGTTCCGTTTCAAAAACAAAACTTTCTTTTTGAAACATCAAATGTGGCCTATTAAAAGGCCGCACAACAGGGAGTCAATGTCTGACTACCTTTTGGTATGTGAACAAGTAAAAAAAAAGGATAAAAAAGGTCAGACAACAGGTTTTGTTTCAAGGACAAAACTTTCTTTTTGATACATTAAATGTTGCCTACAATAAAAGACCACACAACAAGGAGTCGAAGTCTGACTCCCTTTTGGCATGGAACAAGTGAAAAAAAAGGATAAATAAAAATCACATAACATGTTCCGTTTCAAAAACAAAACTTTCTTTTTGAAACATAAAATGTGGCCTATTAAAAGGCCGCACAACAGGGAGTCAATGTCTGACTACCTTTTGGTATGGGAACAAGTAAAAAAAAAGGGATAAAAAAGGTCGCACAACAGGTTCTGCTTCAAACACAAACCTTTCTTTTTGATACATAAAATGTGGCCTATAATAAAAGACCACGCAACAAGGAGTCAAAGTCTAACTCCCTTTTGGCATGGAACAAGTGAAAAAAAAAGGATAAATGAAGATCACATAACATGTTCCGTTTCAAAAACAAAACTTTTTTGAAACATAAAATGTGACCTATTAAAAGGCCGCACAACAGGGAGTCAATGTCTGACTACCTTTTGGTAAGGGAACAAGTGAAAAAAAAGGATAAAAAAGGTCGCATAACATGTTCTATTTCAAACACAAAACTTTCTTTTTGATAAATAAAATGTGGCCTATAAATAAAAGGCCGCACAACAGAGAGTCAAAGTCTGACTCCTTTTTGGCATGGAATAAGTGAAAAAGAAGGAAAAAAAAATATCACATAACATGCTCTGTTCCAAAAACAAAATTTTCTTTTTGAAACAAAAAATTTGACCTATAAATAAAAGGCCGCACAACAGGGAGTCAAAGTCGGACTATTTTTTGGCATGGAACAAGTGAAAAAAAGGAAAAAAAAGGTCGCATAGTATGTTCTGTTTCAAACACAAAACTTTCTTTTTGATACATAAAATGTGGCCTATAATAAAAGGCCACACAACAAGGAGTCAAAGTCCGACTCCCCTTTGGCATGGAACAAGTAAAAAAAAAAGGATAAAAAGATCACCTAACATGTTCTGTTTCAAACACAAAACTATCTTTTGAAAACCTAAAATGTGGTCTAGTTGCATCAATGTTGGACTAAAAATAATACTTCAGCTTCAGAGTCAAACCTAACGTTTTTTTTTTTTTTTTTTTTTTATCAGAATCATCCCCCATGATTGCTTAAAAAAATAATACCAGGCAAATAAAGTAAAATATTTTTTGTAAACCTCTTCATTATCTTAGAACAAAAATTGTATATAAAGGAAAAAGCTTAAAGTTGCTGATAAATCTGAAGCAGAAAATTTCTGAATAAAACAAATATATCTAAAGAAAATCTAATATTAAAAGTATGTTTTATAAACTCATGCTCCAAAGTATGCAAAACGAAAAACATTTGAACAGTTATATTTATCCGAAAGCGTAATTTTCCCGCGTTTTCCTAGAATTTTAATTAAAAATAATTCATTTGAACAGGTATCTAAAAAAATATGTCAATAGCACTTTTTTCTGTGCATAAACAGGAGGGTTTTATTTCTTAAATACAATTCTATCGATAGAAAAACTTTTTTTCCAACTTCAACCTGAAACACAAAACTAAAAAAAAATTTGCCTGCATGAAAACGTTTTACTCATTGGGCGATAGGGAATTCGGCTACGAAAGCGAATTCGACTCCTGTTATAGCCTGATATCAAAGGAAAAAAAAACTAAAAGAGATTCAAACTATTATAAATGATGGAAACCGAAATTTTTCAAGCTTCCCTCGAATTTTTATAAAAACTATCATTTGGATAACAATTCAAAAACCAAGCAAATAGCATATTTTCTCCTGTGCATAAGTAGGAGGGTTTTATTTGTTTAAAATAAATATTACCGACAGAAACAAAAATCACAATTCGATGCATGAAGACTCTTTACTCATTAGGCGATATGAAATCCAGCAACCGAAGCGAAAATCAATTCATTTTACAGTTACAAAAAACAAAAAAGATGTTAAAGCAAAGAGATTAAAAACATTTAGTGTCAGCAAGATGGAAAACCCAAGAAAAACAAAACAAAAACACTTACATAAAAAATTGAGACCCGTTTGTGTTTTTCCCTCGATTTGCCATAGACAACAAAAATGGTCGATCATGAATCAATTCCAGGTTTTCATCTATAAACACAAAACCAGTGAAACAGGTAAGTTTTGTGAAAAAAAGCTTAGCATAAACTAGTAATTAACGATTTCTTATTATTTCATTTATTAATGGTCTTTTAATAGCATAAATTTTTTATTTTTCACCACAGGGTCTTTTTCCATAACAATAAGAACACGGTTTTTTCACAAAGAAGTTACACTGTACTTCAAATCCAACTTTTTTCGAATTTAAATATTTCCAGATATTTAATTCAAACACATACTGTGTCTCCATAATTTTAATACAAAAAAAAATGCTTTTTTTAAATGTAAATATTTTGGACTTTATATATATATATATATATATATATATATATATATATATATATATATATATATATATATATATATATATATATATATATATATATATATATAATATATATATATATAATATATATATAATGTATATATAATATATATATATATATATATATATATATATATATACATACATATAATATATATATATATATATATATATATATATATATATATATATATATATATATATATATATATATATATATATATATATATATAAAATATACTAAATTCAAGTAGTACAAGTAAATACAGCAACGTAATTCTTAATGACAAATTCATAAAACACGCCCAATTTTTCTTAGCACACGCGGTTTCTGCAGAATAATTTGCTGGGCTTTTTTTTGTCTCCAAACCATGAAGAATTCCTAAAAAGAACTAAAAGAAACTGAAGCTTACTCGTTTTTTTTAGATTACAATCACAAATGAAGAAAAATTATACAAATTGTGAGGAATGAAAAGAATTTTGCCCGGTAAAAGCACATGCACATACGAACGTGAGATTTGTTTTTTGAGAGGGGTACTTTAACAAATGCAAAACAGGCGTCTAAAATGGAAAACGTAAGAAATTCTCAATTGAAACCATTTGGGCTAGGACAAAAATCTGAAGAACCACAGCCTATTTTCTCAGAAAAGTTATATAACCTTAAAAATTAACTTTTAAGTTTCAGTTTTAGTTGTGTGTGCCAACTAAATCTCCTTAGCTTTCATCCATATATCTAAAAACAATTACAACTGCAAAAGCTCATACAAAATTCCAAACTTTTTAGTTTGGCAAGACTCTCCTAAACTTGCGAATTAATTATAACAAACTTCTGCAATAAAGAAGCCTTTCTGAATGTTTACAAATAGAAAATTTAGGGTCCAAACAAAGCTAAAGAGAATTCACCGTTTTTTTTACGCATGGTAAGTATGTGTGATAAGCTTGTAGATGATTAAAAAAAAGATCAAAGCGGGCCTTCAAAAATAGTTGCCAATTAAGGTAAAATAAAACACTAAAATCCTCCAGAGCCACTGCTGCCACATAGAGCAATAAGTCAACGTTTCAATTTCTGGATCTTAAATTCAGGCATTCAAAAATAGTTGCCAATTAAGGTAAAATAAAAGGCTAAAAATCTTCCAGAGCCATTGCTGTAATATAGAGCAATGAGTCGGCATTTCAGTTTCTGGATCTTAAATTCAGGTTTTCAAAAATAGTTGCCAATTAAGGTAAAATAAAAGGCTAAAAATCTTCCAGAGCCATTGCTGCCGCATAGAGCAACAAGTCGACATTTCAGTTTCTGGATCTTCAATTCAGGCATTCAAAAAGAGTTGTCAAATAAGGTAAAATAAAAAGGCTGAAATCTTCCAGAGCCATTGCTGCCGCATGGAGCAACAAGTCGAAGTTTTAGTTTCTGGATCTTAAACTCAGGCATTCAAAAATAGTTGCCAATTAAGGTAAAATAAAAGGCTAAAATCTTCCAGAGCCAATGCTGCCGCATAGAACCATGAGTCGAAGTTTCAGTTTCTGGATCTTCAATTCAGGCATTCAAAAAGAGTTGTCAAATAAGGTAAAATAAAAAGGCCAAAAACCTTCCCGAGTCATTGCTGCCGCATAGAACCATGAGTCGAAGTTTCAGTTTCTGGATCTTAAATTCAGGTAGGCTATTCAAAAAGAGTTGTCAAATAAGGTAAAATAAAAAGGCTGAAATCTTCCAGAGCCATTGCTGCCGCATGGAGCAACAAGTCGAAGTTTTAGTTTCTGGATCTTAAACTCAGGCATTAAAAAATAGTTGCCAATTAAGGTAAAATAAAAGGCTAAAATCTTCCAGAGCCATTGCTGCCGCATAGAGCAACAAGTCGACATTTCAGTTTCTGGATCTTCAATTCAGGCATTCAAAAAGAGTTGTCAAATAAGGTAAAATAAAAGGCCAAAAACCTTCCCGAGTCATTGCTGCCGCATAGAACCATGAGTCGAAGTTTCAGTTTCTGGATCTTAAATTCAGGTAGGCTATTCAAAAAGAGTTGTCAAATAAGGTAAAATAAAAAGGCTGAAATCTTCCAGAGCCATTGCTGCCGCATGGAGCAACAAGTCGAAGTTTTAGTTTCTGGATCTTAAACTCAGGCATTCAAAAATAGTTGCCAATTAAGGTAAAATAAAAGGCTAAAATCTTCCAGAGCCAATGCTGCCGCACAGAGCAACAAGTCGACGTTTCAGTTTCAGGATCTTCAATTCAGGCATTCAAAAAGAGTTGTCAAATAAGGTAAAATAAAAAGGCTGAAATCTTCCACAGCCATTGCTGCCGCATGGAGCAACAAGTCGAAGTTTTAGTTTCTGGATCTTAAACTCAGGCATTCAAAAATAGTTGCCAATTAAGGTAAAATAAAAGGCTAAAATCTTCCAGAGCCAATACTGCCGCATAGAACCATGAGTCGAAGTTTCAGTTTCTGGATCTTCAATTCAGGCATTCAAAAAGAGTTGTCAAATAAGGTAAAATAAAAAGGCTGAAATCTTCCACAGCCATTGCTGCCGCATGGAGCAACAAGTCGAAGTTTTAGTTTCTGGATCTTAAACTCAGGCATTCAAAAATAGTTGCCAATTAAGGTAAAATAAAAGGCTAAAATCTTCCAGAGCCAATGCTGCCGCATAGAGCAAAGTCAACGTTTCAGTTTCAGGATCTTCAATTCAGGCATTCAAAAAGAGTTGTCAAATAAGGTAAAATAAAAAGGCTGAAATCTTCAAGAGCCATTGCTGCCGCATGGAGCAACAAGTCGAAGTTTTAGTTTCTGGATCTTAAACTCAGGCATTCAAAAATAGTTGCCAATTAAGGTAAAATAAAAGGCTAAAATCTTCCAGTACCAATGCTGCCGCATAGAGCAACAAGTTGACGTTTCAGTTTCAGGATCTTCAATTCAGGCATTCAAAAAGAGATGCCAATTAAGGTAAAATAAAAGGCTAAAAATCTTCCAGAGCCAATGCTGCCGCATAGAGCAACAAGTCGACGTTTCAGTTTCAGGATCTTCATTCAGGCTATTCAAAAAGAGTTGTCAAATAAGGTAAAATAAAAAGGCTGAAATCTTCCAGAGCCATTGCTGCCGCATGGAGCAACAAGTCGAAGTTTTAGTTTCTGGATCTTAAACTCAGGCATTCAAAAATAGTTGCCAACTAAGGTAAAATAAAAGGCTAAAATCTTCCAGAGCCAATGCTGCCGCATAGAGCAACAAGTCAACGTTTCAGTTTCAGGATCTTCAATTCAGGCATTCAAAAAGAGTTGTCAAATAAGGTAAAATAAAAAGGCTGAAATCTTCCAGAGCCATTGCTGCCGCATGGAGCAACAACTCGAAGTTTTAGTTTCTGGATCTTAAACTCAGGCATTCAAAAATTGTTGCCAATTAAGGTAAAATAAAAGGCTAAAATCTTCCAGAGCCAATGCTGCCGCATAGAGCAAAGTCAACGTTTCAGTTTCAGGATCTTCAATTCAGGCATTCAAAAAGAGTTGTCAAATAAGGTAAAATAAAAAGGCTGAAATCTTCCAGAGCCATTGCTGCCGCATGGAGCAACAAGTCGAAGTTTTAGTTTCTGGATCTTAAACTCAGGCATTCAAAAATAGTTGCCAATTAAGGTAAAATAAAAGGCTAAAATCTTCCAGTACCAATGCTGCCGCATAGAGCAACAAGTTGACGTTTCAGTTTCAGGATCTTCAATTCAGGCATTCAAAAAGAGATGCCAATTAAGGTAAAATAAAAGGCTAAAAATCTTCCAGAGCCAATGCTGCCGCATAGAGCAACAAGTCGACGTTTCAGTTTCAGGATCTTCAATTCAGGCTATTCAAAAAGAGTTGTCAAATAAGGTAAAATAAAAAGGCTGAAATCTTCCAGAGCCATTGCTGCCGCATGGAGCAACAAGTCGAAGTTTTAGTTTCTGGATCTTAAACTCAGGCATTAAAAAATAGTTGCCAATTAAGGTAAAATAAAAGGCTAAAATCTTCCAGAGCCAATGCTGCCGCATAGAGCAACAAGTCGACGTTTCAGTTTCAGGATCTTCAATTCAGGCATTCAAAAAGAGTTGCCAATTAAGGTAAAATAAAAGGCTATAATCTTCCAGAGCCAATGCTGCCGTATAAAGCAACAAGTCGGCGTTTCAGTTTCAGGATCTTCAATTCAGGCATTCAAAAAGAGTTGCCAATTAAGGTAAAATAAAAGGCTATAATCTTCCAGAGCCAATGCTGCCGCATAGAGCAACAAGTCGACGTTTCAGTTTCTGGATCTTCAATTCAGGCATTCAAAAAGAGTTGCCAATTAAGGTAAAATAAAAGGCTAAAAATCTTCCAGAGCCAATGCTACCGCATAGAGCAACAAGTCGACGTTTCCGTTTCAGGATCTTCAATTCAGGCTATTCAAAAAGAGTTGTCAAATAAGGTAAAATAAAAAGGCTGAAATCTTCCAGAGCCATTGCTGCCGCATGGAGCAACAAGTCGAAGTTTTAGTTTCTGGATCTTAAACTCAGGCATTCAAAAATAGTTGCCAATTAAGGTAAAATAAAAGGCTAAAATCTTCCAGAGCCAATTCTGCCGCATAGAGCAACAAGTCGACGTTTCAGTTTCAGGATCTTCAATTCAGGCATTCAAAAAGAGTTGCCAATTAAGGTAAAATAAAAGGCTATAATCTTCCAGAGCCAATGCTGCCGCATAAAGCAACAAGTCGACGTTTCAGTTTCAGGATCTTCAATTCAGGCATTCAAAAAGAGTTGCCAATTAAGGTAAAATAAAAGGCTAAAATCTTCCAGAGCCAATGCTGCCGCATAGAGCAACAAGTCGACGTTTCAGTTTCTGGATCTTCAATTCAGGCATTCAAAAAAAGTTGCCAATTAAGGTAAAATAAAAGGCTATAATCTTCCAGAGCCAATGCTGCCGCATAAAGCAACAAGTCGACGTTTTAGTTTCTGGATCTTCAATTCAGGCATTCAAAAAGAGTTGCCAATTAAGGTAAAATAAAAGGCTATAATCTTCCAGAGCCAATGCTGCCGCATAAAGCAACAAGTCGACGTTTTAGTTTCTGGATCTTCAATTCAGGCATTCAAAAAGAGTTGCCAATTAATGTAAAATAAAAGGCTACAAATCTTCCAGAGCCATTGCTGGCGCATAGAGCAACGAGTCTACGTTTCAGTTTCGGGATCTTTATTTCAGGCATTCAAAAATAGTTGCCAATTAAGGTAAAATAAAGGGCTAAAAATCTTCAAGAGTCATTGCTGCCACATAGAGCCATTAGTCGAAGTTTCAGTTTTTGGATCTTTTTTTTACATGGAATATGCATCAAGCTTGTCACCCAACCTTACCGCAGCGGGGGGTCAATACTTGGGCCCGATTACAAGCGCCTAGGTATTTAATGTACAATCTAGTGAGGGTTAAAGTTCTAATAAATATGTTGAAATTAAAATGGTACAAAAATATTGATACAAAAAATAGTAAGTAATAAAAACCACCCCGCCCTAAATAAAAGGAAAAAGCTGTCCACCATTTATAAAAAAAAAAATGATATTTAATATTTTCTGCATAATTTTTTGTCTTTGCACTTCTGACCGCTATAGCGAGTGAGCTAAGCTTTTTATTGCCAAAAAAAGATTGGTCTTAAACCATCTTTTGGGGTCATGCACTCTTTGTGACAATTAGTATAGGTCAAACCATTTAGCATGTTGCTTAACTTTATGGCATCGCTTGGTAACTATTATAGTAATGAAGAGTAGGAAATGAGGATAAAGATATAATATGTATATTCGTAAAATATATACTAAACTTTAAATACTAGTTCTTTTAGGGATGTAACAAGAAAAACAGAACGAAGAGATAGAAATACATAGAAGAAATTTAAAACGAGGGTTTTAAGTATAGGCAATAAAGCATTAACTAATCACTGTTTCTTTTTAAAAATACTGTTTTAATAAACAGCGTCAACTTTGACGAAATCTCAAGAATTTACTAATAAAAATTTTACTTTTCATAACAACGTAGCGTATTTTTCCACTTTTTGAAGTTCTATATATTTTGCTGAAGTTACAGATTCACAATTTTATAAGAAAAGTCTTTCTGTATTTCCAAAACCGCCATATCTATTTATTACACGGTCGATGTCTGCCTCAATGTTTTGGTGAATGCTTATAATGGCTAGTCCTGTCAGTTTAGAACTGTGCGTTAGTATTTCCTCTTCAATTCATCCTAAAATATTCGAATAAAGACCAAAATCGTCCGAAAAATATTAACTCTAATAAAGATGCATGTAGTTGTTGGCTTAAAACTAAGTATACGAGTCGACATACTCCTTAAAAACGAATAATTATGTTTTGTTATTTTTTTATTCAATAGGTATAGATCTGTGATTTAAATTCCCAGGGTTTCAAGCTGTGGTAAATTTCTGATCAATTTTTTTATCTTCAGATTTTCATATATTTAGTTCAAAGTTTAAATCTCAATATGCCTGTTGAGCACACAAATAAATAATTGAAATTTGACTCAGATTTAGCATTAAGTAAGAGAATTGTCCTGTAAAAATTTTGATTTATAGACAAATAGTCGTGGAAATATGATTCGATGGCATGTATCAAAATAATCCTCAGCGGTATATATAGAAGTTTAGACAATTTTATGGACAAATATATGCAACTCATATACAAAAACATAACTATAATTTGTGACTTGTTGGTACTGAGAAGGTGAGAAATTCGGAAGTAATATTGTAGTTGCATTCCTCCGTTTCCGTGGTTAACTCAAGCTGTGTGAATTTTCACTTTTTATCAGCATTTTATTAGTAAATATTCGAAAAAAAAGTCGATGCCATTCCATTGATTCTAACTGACAATTCAGAGACCCATCTATACCAGCTAGATAAAAACAAGAGCTAAGAGCTCATATGGCACTTGTGACGAGGCATGAAGAGCTAAGAGCCAAGAGATCATATGGTATGAGCTCTAACAAAATTCTATGAATCAATAGATTGATTTAGAAAGGAAAATAAGAGGCTTTATGCCGGTCAGGATTTAAAATAAGAGCTCTGAGTCACGATGTCCTTCTAAATATCAAAATTCATTAAGATCCGATCACCCACTCGCAAGTTATAAATACCTAATTTTTTCTAATTTTTCTTCTCCCTTTAGCCCCCCAGATGGTCGAATCTGGGAAAAAGACTTTATCAAGTCAAATTGTGCAGCTCCCTGACACGCCTATCAATTTTCATCGTCCTAGCACGTCCAGAAGCACCAAAATCGCCAAATCACTGAACCCCTCCCCCAAACTCCTCCAAAGAGAGCGAACCTAGTACGATTCTGTCAATCACGTATCAAGGACATTTGTTTATTCTATCCACCAAGCTTCATCCCGATTCCTCCACTCCAAGTGTTTTTCCAAGATTTCCCCCACCAACTCCCCCCAATGTCAAAAGATCTGGTCGGGATTTGAAATAAGAGCTCTGAGACATGAATTCCTTCTAAAAATCAAATTTCATTAAGATCCGATCATCTATTCGTAAGATAAAAATACCCCAATTTTCACGTTTTCCAAGAATTCCGGTTTCCCCCTCCAAATCCCCCCAATGTCACAGGATCTGGTCGGAATTTGAAATTAGAACTTTAAAGCACAAGTTCCTTCTAAATATCAAATTTCATTAAGATTTGATCACCCTTTCGTAAGTTACAAATACCTCAATTTCAAAATTACCCCCCCCCCCCCAATTCCGCCAAAGAGAGCACATCCGGTCCGGTTATGTCAGTCACGTATCTTAGACAGGTTTCTATTCTTCCCATCCAGTTTCATCCTGATCTCACCGCTTTAAGTATTTTCTAAGATGTCCGATTCCCCCAACTGCCCCCCCCCCAATTACCTCTGATCCGGTTGAGATTTAAAATAAGAGATCTGAGTTACGAGGTCCTTCTAATATAAAGTTTCATGAAGATCCGATCACTCCTTCGTAAGTTAAAAATACGTAATTTTTTCTTATTTTTCAGAATTAACCCCCCCCCCCCCAATAGAGCGGATCCGTTCCAATTATGTAAATCACGTATGTAAGACTTCTGCTTATTTTTCCCGCCAAGTTTCATCCCGATACCTCTAATCTAAGCGTTTTCCATGATTTTAGGTTCCCCCACCCCAAACTTCCCCCAATGTCACCAGATCCGGTCAGGATTTAAAATAAGAGCTTTGAGACACGACATCCTTCTAAATATCAAATTTCATTGAGATCCGATCACCCGTTCGTAAAATAAAAATACCTCATTTTTTCTAATTTTTCAGAATTAACCCCTCCCCCAACTACCCCAAAGAGAGCGGATCCGTTCCGGTTATGTCAATCATGTATCTAGGACTTGTGCTTATTTTTCCCACCAAGTTTCATCCCGATCCCTCCACTCTAAGTGTTTTCCAAGTTTTAGGTTTCCCCCTCCCAACTCCCCCCCCCCAATGTCACCAGATCGAGTCGGGATTTAAAATAAGAGCTCTGAGACACGATATCCTTCTAAATATCAAATTTCATTGAGATCCGATCACCCTCTCGTAAGTTAAAAATACCTCATTGTTTCTAATTTTTCAGAAATAACCCCCCCCCAACTACCCCAAAGAGAGCGGATCGGGATTTAAAATAAGAGCTCTGAGATACAATATTATTCCAAACATCAAATTTCATTAAGATCCCATCACCCGCTTATAAGTTAAAAATACTTCATTTTTTCTATTTTTTTCCGAATTAACCGGCCCCCCACTCCCCCCCCCCCAGATGGTCAAATCGAGAAAACAACTGTTTCTAATTTAATCTGGTCCGGTCCCTGATATGCTTGCCAAATTTCACCGTCCTAGCTTACCTGGAAGTGCCTAAAGTAGCAAAACCGGGACCGACAGACAGACAGACAGACCGACAGAATTTGCGATTGCTATATGTCAATTGGTGAATACCAAGTGCCATAAAAAATTGACACGTGATCATTTGCCTTCTATTATAAACAATTTTTCGAAAATCTATTCTTTGTAAATGATTACTCCGACATTTGAAGGAGTATTTCGACTCATATACTTAGCTTTAAGTATATACTTATACGAACCTTTATTAAAGTTCTGAAGAGTTTGACCTTTATTTTAATGTTTTAGGATGAACAGAGGAGGTGATACGTCATATAATGCAGAGCTTTAATTCGGTGAAAATAGGTAGTAAAGTGGCCACCATTTGCCCACCAAAATCCAAAACTTAAATTAAGAATTTTTGCACTTCTCATACAATTACTTTCTATTATACAAATCCCCAAAAAACAACAATGTTGTAAAAAAAAACCTTCTTTGCAAAAACGCAAACCCATAAAGAGCTAAGAGCTCATATGGCACTTTTGACGAGGTCGGAAGAGCCAAGATTTCATATGGCATGAGCTCTACCAAAATTCTAGGAATCAATAGATTGATTTAAAAGGGAAATCAAAGGTTTAATGCCGGTCGGGGTTTAAAATAAGAGGTCTGAGACACGAGGTCATTATAAATATCAAAATTCATTAAGATCCGATCACCCACTCGTAAATTAAAAATACCTCATTTTTTCTAATCTTTCCTCTCCCTTCAGCCCCCCGGATGGTCGAATCGGGGAAAAAGACTTTATCAAGTTAATTAGTGCAGGTCCCTGACACGCCTACCAATTTTCATCGTCCTAGCACATCCAGAAGCACCAAACTCGCCAAAACACAGGACCCCCCTTAATCCCCCAAAAAGAGCGGGTCCAGTCCCGTTATGTCAATAACGTATCTACAACATTTGCTTATTTTACCCACCAAGTTTCATCCCGGTCTCTCCACTCTAAGCGTTTTCCAAGATTTCCGGTTCCCCCCTCCATCTGCCACCAATGTCACCAGATCTGGTCAGAATTTAAAATAAGAGATCTGAGACATGGATTTCTTCTAAATATCAAATTTCATTAAGATCCGGTCACCCGTTCTTAAATTAAAAAACCTCAATTTTTCTAATTTTTCCGAATTAACACCCTCCCCCCAGCTCCCCAAAAGAGAGCAAATCCGTTCAAATTATGTCAATCACGTATCTAGAACTTGTACTTATTCTTCCCATCAAGTTCCATCCCAATCCCTCCACTCTAAGCGTTTTCCAAGATTTCTCTTTCCCCCCTCCAACCCCCAATGTCCCCGGATCTGATTCGCATTGAAAACAGAGCGTCTGAGACATAAGATCTTTCTATGTATCAAGTTTCATTAAGATCTGATCACCCATTCGTATGATAAAAGATAACTCAATTTTCGCGTTTTCGAAGATTTCCGGTTTCCCCCTCCAACTCCCCCAATGTCACCAGATCTGGTCGGGATTTAAAATAAGAGCTCTAAAGCACAAGATCAATGTAAATATCAGATTTCATCAAGATCTTATAACCCGTTCGTAAGTTACAAATCCCTCATTTTTTCTAATTTTTGCGAATTACCCTCCTCCCCAAATCCCTCCTAAGAGAGCGGATCCAGTCCGGTTGTTTCAGTCCCGTATCTTGGATTTGTGTTCATTCTTCTCACCAAGTTTCACCCTCATCTCTCCACTCTAAGCTTTTTCCAAGATTTCCGGTCCCCACCCAACTCCCCCCAATGACACTGGATCCGGTAGGGATTTAAAATAAGAAATCTGAGTTACGAGGTCCTTCTAAATTATGAAATTTCATTAAGATCCGACCACTCCTTTCTAAGTTAAAAATACTTCTTTTTTCTAATTTCTCAGGATTAACCCTCCACCCCAACTCCCCCAAAGAGAGCGGATCCGTTCCGGTTATGTCAATCACGTATTTAAGACTTGTGGCTATTTTTCCCACCCAGTTTCATCCCGATCCCTCCACACTAATCATTTTCCAAGATTTTAGGTTTCCCCTCCAACTCCCCCCAATGTTACCGAATCCGGTCGGGATTTAAAATAAGAGCTATGAGACACGATATCCTTCTAAATATCAAATTTCATTAACATCCGATAACCCGTTCCTAAGTTAAAAATACCTCGTTTTTCCTAATTTTTCCAAATTAACCGTCCCCCAGCTCCCCCTAGACGGTCGAATCGGGAAACGACTATTTCTAATTTAATCTGGTCCCTGATACGCTTGCCAAATTTAATTGTCCAAGCTTATCTGTAAGTGCCTAAACTAGCAAAACTGGGACCGATAGACAGATCGACAGAATTAAATTGGAAATGCCAAGTGTCATAAAAACCAAAACAGACAGTTAAAAAAAGTAATGATATCAGTTTATTCATCTAAGTGCTATAGCAAGACTCGAAAACAAATTTTCAACAGCAAAAAGAAGTGAATATTTTGCTTTTCGACCCCGTTGTGACAGCACAATCCTGAAATATCATTTCGAGAGCCAAAAGAAGTTAGGATTTTAAATTTCCCCTCCTTGTTCATACGAAATTAAGATTTTCACCTCCCAGTTGGCTTTTGTGGTAATACGGACAGATTCCTTTGATAAACCTAAATTTAATAAAATACTTTTTGGCGGTATGCGTCATTAGTAAAATCTAACAGGGGCCGCACACAGTAACTGAAACCTTGTTTCAAACTTGTTTGCAAAACGAAAGTCTTAATAATTAAAACTTGTTAAAAACTCAACTACTAAAACCAATCACAAAAAATAACTTTCGTCGTAACCCAAACCAGAGCAAGCGGTCCCAACCACAAATGCATCACTACGTCAGGGGGGCTCCCCCTCGCCCCCTGGATCCACCACTGGCCCCGTATTACCAAGAAGAGCATCTATCCACTGTGCTATCATAGGGATATCAAGATAAATATAATTGGAAGATCTTATGGCAAATTTTTTCAACTTTCTGCAATCAAGCAGTGTTGTCCTTGGTCGGTTTATTCACTACGTTAAAGTTGCAGGATATTGAGACGTTTTGGATCGCATTATTTTCGGTTTTTGCTTTGTCAACCCGAAATAAAAAAAAAACTCGCAGCTGAGTATGAGGCAAAGAGTAAGAGAAACATTTAAGAATAGAAACTGGTGCTAGAGTCAAAAAGCAAAATCACTAACACCATCTAGCATTTGTTCCTTTTTATTCTACCATAAACTTTTGCATACTTATCTTCTAGGCATTTTAAATGCAGAATAGTGTTGAAAGCAGAATTTTGTTTCCAGTAGACACACCAACTTAGATGTCAACTAGCCTACTGAACCTTCTCAATCTAGTCTAAGCCTAGTTTGTGCAGACTGGGTTGTGACTCAAAAACAGTCTTTAAAAAAATGCAGAGTAATTATGAGTTTTCGAGAAATTCGAGGTTTAATCCTTAAAAATTGCATATTAATTAAATCAGTTTTCAAAATATATTCAGTTTTATTTTTTAATGAAATCGCCAGACTATACACTGCAAGTCGCGCAAGTAGTTTTTAGTCCAAATCTTCCCATGTTAATTCTTCGAATATCTAACTTTTATCTGAAAGTTATCCAAGTAAATCCAATCGGATATCCAAGTTTTCCATTTTCTGAGGTATAAGGCATCAGATATTAAAAATAAGCGTAAACCCTTAATGATAGTGGCTGGTAGTATGCCCTACTACCAGGTGATCCGTAAGTTTGTTCATTAGTAGCATTGTTTTTTTTTCTTTTAATTTGTTTTTCTAAGGGTGATAGTCTTAAAAAAAAATATCATTTTATGAGAAAAATGAAAAATTCCAGCCTGTCGAGAATAAAGTATATCTCTGAACCTAAGACCTTGATCCTCCAGATGCATCCTCCTTGACAATTCGATTTCTATTCACAATCTAAGCGGGGATTTTATTTCGATTCACAATCCGGAAATTTGATTTTCGTTTAGATTGTTAAAGCAACAATCCTATTTCTATATGGGATTATCGATTTTGGATTTTCAGATTTTAAGAAAAATACACTATGCTTACATTTTGTGCAGCTATAAAAGAGAGAGGTCTTTTTTTCCATCTCGATTTTACGGCTAGTTTCTTATTTTTAATACGGCTAGTTTGTTCTTCTTATTTTTGTCTCCAATATTTGATGTTATGCTCCTTGATAGGCCCCAAAATCCTAAGGTCTAATATTTTGTGTGTGTGGGGGGGAGGGGAAGAAGTCAGTTAGAATTATAAAACGAGCAATTGAGAAGAAATTCAATTTGGATTGAAAATTTACATTTTTTTCAAAATCCAGAGCGAAAATTTGGATTATCAATCAAAACACCTCTTGGCCCACAGAAAAAAAAAAACAAAAACAAAAAACAACTGATGCGATAACAGACGGAAATGTCCTTGAGGACACCCCCAGCTAAATGAAAAGACAAAGCCAACAAACTTCTTCCCTAAACCCACATCCCAGTCGAAGAGGCCACGAGCACGGCAAGCGACCGGTCAGCCTGGAGGGACCTGGTTTCATTCTTGTCTACGTCGTCCCACCAAAACCCATAAGTCAAGCAAGTCAAGTTAGATAGGATATTCTTTTTCATAGCTATTGTTTAGAAGAAAAAAGTTAATTCATAATTTAAATGGCTATTATGTTGGTGCCGGAAAATTACCAGAAAAATTCATAAGTTATCGAATAAAAGTAGATTTTTTAAACTCAATAACTTATGGGACTTGTCATGACAAGCAAATGTTGCTCCTATGTTAACATCTCTGTGATGGTAATTTAAAGGTGGTATGCAGTTTGCATTGGTTAAATTTGTATGCTCAATATTTCTGTTCTGTGTCACTCAGCGACGATAATTGCCACTATCTTCACATTTTGATTTTCTCTTCTTTAGCTGTTTAGAATAAATGCAAATTTGAATACGTTCAGCACAGTAAACTGCATGACAAAAAAGTTAAAAATGTTTTAGTTGGTTTCAACTATTAAATATTGCTCCCGAATGAAGCTGAAAACGGGCGAATATGTTCAGTTGTTTTGCTTTTTACTGTTGGTGGTGATAGGAATTTTTAGGTGTCCGGATGCAGAGGCGGCAAGAAAATTCTATCAAAAGCTGCGATTTCCAAAAGTTTCCGTGAGTCAAAATAGAGGACACGACGCGTTTTGGATTTATTATCTCTAAAACCAAATGAAATAGAAGAAAAAGGGTTAGAACAATCAATAGAATTTATATAGTTAGAGAGAGCAACTTTAAATCTGATTCTTCCAAACAAAGTCACATAACACCTTTGAAATTAGTGCCACTTGTTGGAAGCTACATTAACAATAGCCAGCTTTAGGCGTTAATAGTTTCATCCTGAATTCATAATGCTACAGATCGGCTCTATTCCACCAAAAATCTAGAATCTACAGTTCCACACGAAACAATTAATTCTGAGTTAAGAATGGACCTACCCTGACCTCAACATGATAAAACCAAAGGCGCGGTAAGAAATTTTCTATCTACTACACTTTACGAGATATGGACTAATATGTACAGGGAGGAAAAACAGATTTCTCTAAACCAAGTAGAGACATACTAGAAAACAAAATTTAGCAACACGGAAAAAATATATATACATATATATTTTTTTCGTTTTGTTTTAGTTGTCGCAGTTTTTTTTTTTGTGGTGTCTTAAAAAAGTCTAAAATTGTTGGTTGTAAATTTTTTTCTGTTGAGAAAGGATCCCAGAGAGTATTTTTTTTTTTTTTTTTTTTTTTTTTTTAGTTGAAGTGTAGTTTTATATTTTATTTTTGTTCACTGCTTAGTCGAAATTAAAATCCGTTTTTTCTTTGCTTAATTTTTCGTAAATGGAAAAGCAGTGTGGTCTAAGAAATTATCTAATACTTCAGTGTTTCTGCTGATGACGACCATTTGAACGTTTATTTGTTCAACACTTAAAAAAAAAATTATTTTGGAGAAGAGCCTTTCAAAAATCAGCAATGTTGAACAAGCCCATATCTAAAGGAAAGTTTAGGAGGATTGAACCCTCCCCCCCCCAAAAAAAATGTCTGTTCGACAAATAAAAACGAAACAAAAAACTTTTATTCCATTTTTAAACTTTTTTGTAGTGACCCCCCCCCCGAAAAAAAAAATCCTGGATACAGCCCTGATGAGAACACATACCAATGACTGAATGGAACAAATTTAACATAATACAGTATTTGAGGATTGAGGTAGTTTTTTTCAGCTTTTTATTCTCAGGTTTGCTTTATTGAGTTCTTATGTTCAAGAAAGCTATTTCAATGTTCCAAAATTCCTGAGTTCTCTAATTAGAATTGCTTGCTGGAAAAGGAGATATTCATTTTTAACTTGCAGTTGTTACATTACCTTCAAATGTTCCACCATAAATGGATTCACCTCCAGTTCCATTACCAGCTGAGAAATCACCTCCTTGAATCATAAACTCCTTAACCACTCGATGAAAGATGACATTTTTGTAATGCAATGGCTTACCAGTACTCTAAAAAAAAACATAAGAAGCTTAAATCAAAATGAAAGAACATGTTTATGGCACATAAGAAATGTACCAAATGTGTTATTCATAGGATGGTAAATTTGTCCAGTCATAATTATATGAATGCAAGCTCATTGCTTAGGAATAAGGTTGTGTATGTTGAGAAGGGTGATTCCCACACCCAAGTGCCAGAGGAGCTTGCAGCCAAAAGCTTATTTGTGGGGAGGCTGGAAGGAGAAGAGGGTTACTAGCATATTCCAGTTGTTTTATATTTGGAAAGGACAACAGCATGCTGCAGGATATAGTAGGAGGATGATCTTGGTAGAAACCATTTGAGAAACAATATGGTAGAAGCACAATCATAGGCGAAGATTCCTCCGCCTCACCCTTCCCCTCTGTTTTTATGGGGAAGAAATGAAAAAACTAGTTTAAAAGCTAAAAATTATAAAAACAATAAAATATTTTTGAAATTATGACAGTATCAAGCGCAGTAAAATAGAGAGACAATGAAACTTGTTCGGTGTTGAATCAATGGCAGTAATTTCCAAACTAGGCATCAGAGTGATTATGAAGGTTGTGATGACTTTAAGTAGAGTATTGTAATTACTTCATTATAGTAATTTAAGGGTGCTGCTAACAAATATAGAGCCAAGGATTACTAAATTAGTAGCAGGCCAACAAGTTCATCCTTTTCCAATAAGATGATTTCGATTTCTTTGTCTATTTATCTTCGATTTTTTTTTTTTTTTGTATTACCTTTCTATTCTGAGTCCTAAAATAGTCTGGTCATTTCAGACATCAGTGTTTGTAATTTGCACCTTTCTTTGCAAATATTTGTTTCATTACAATTAGAATTAAAATAATTTTAACATCCAGGGGGCACTGAATAATGATTTTTCTTGAAAAAGATATTAGACCAACTAAGTTTGGGAACCCCATCTCAAGGAGGTATGGGATATAGGTTCTAAAAAAGAGGAATACCAAAAGCAAATTTATTTTCAAGCTTTTTGATCATCAACTTCTTTTTTAACAAATTTGGTCAAAAAACTTTAGGCTTTTGACATTTTGCATCACAGTTAAGCCTTATATAATACAAATAAAACCATCCTTACCATATCTAACACTTGGAGATATCGGAAATCTCTATGAAAAACTTATAAAAACAAAATAAGTAAAGTACAAGCTAAAACTTATAAAAGCAGTTTATAAATGGAGAGAGGCTTAGATTTAAGACTTAGAAGCTCTCCTGTAATTTTAATATCCTCAAAGGACCATCATGTTGTTGTCTGCTAAAGCTAAATTAATGGATATTTTTAGGGGGGCAAAACCCAATATTACCACCCCACAACAATTTGTTTTCGTCTAGCCAAGAGCCTTTTCCCAGAGTCAGTTTAAGATGATCGAAATTATTCATTAATAATTAGGCTCTAGTTATAATTACAGTTAAGGGAAGGATTTGATAGAATGGGATGAAGGAGGGGCATGTGCAGCTGTATTAGCCTCAAGCATCTTGGCACTCCAGTGAGTTGTTAGTAGTAGTAGTCAAAAAAAGATTCAAAATATAAATTTGAGGGATGAATACCAGTACAATAGATAATATTGACATAGAGATTGATTACCTTTCCAATACCAGCTTCTCCTGTACATAAAGCCCTGAAGTTTTCAGTTGTCAATGGACACTTATCAGCAAACAATTCAAAAGTAACCCTTCCAACTGGCACACCTCCAATTTCAACATCAAAGAAACATCGAGGTAGATATGTTTTTGTAGTTCCCATTCCCTATAATAAAATAGTATCAACAAATACATTAAAAAATATGTTATTATATATCATTCATCAAGCTTACTGTATATCCTGTGTATATTATTAATGTCCTGAAGTGAGCAAAACCCCTGCACTTGCCCCCTGGAATTGAGACCATACAAAGAAGGGGAGTCTGTCTTTGAAATGGATTTAGGATGTTTGATAAGAATGAAGAAAATGGGATATCTGAATCTCTCATTCTTTATAATAGAATAATATCAGAAACTGGATAGATGGCCATAACTGGAACAATAAATCTTCTTTTGGGTATTGCTGCAAGTCTTAATGAAGCTATCTAAATGCTTCAAAGACCAACTGATAGCCTAAACATCCTAGTTTCTCTAAAATATTTACTGATTTTTAGTGCTGTTACTTTTTTTTTAACTGGCAAAAGTTTAGATTCAGTCATTTTGTCCCAGTTATCATGATACTCTCCATAACTGGGACATAATGATGGGGTAAACTGGGACATAATGTTATCTCAAGGGTAGGTGCATATTTTCTTACTTTTTTACTGAACTTTCAAATATAAACACATAAAGTAAGCAATATTCAAAAACGTCATAAAACTATAGCAATGCCCAGTTATATATTTCTTAAGACATTACTGAAAGACTATTTTGGTGGAACTATGCAAAAATTCACTCAAATCTTCCTGAAAAAAAATTGCTTGGCACCTCTCTCTGTTCTTCCTGATGCGACTGGCAATATCAGCTTAAGAACTATACAGCTTTTCTCTTCTACTGATGTTTCTTCACTCCAGACAAATTTTCATCCTCTATTGAGTTTTTTCATGTCCTGTGTGGCAATCTCTACTAAATCTCTACTTATCCTACAACATAACACAAATTGGTCTTGGATCAAAGCTTGACCAGGACAAAATCAAAAATACTAATTGACAAGTCTTCTTTTTGTTCTGCATTGTTTCCAACATAGAGTTTCCAAGTTCATCAGAACTTTCACCATAGTTGACAGATGACACATTTCTAAGTTCTGAGTCTTGTCTGAGATGCAGTCTCTTAATTTTTTCCCCTTTTTCTTGATTTCTTGAATCTTCACTGTCTTCAAATCCCCTTCAGTTTTCTTAGTGTTTACTTTTCTCTTTTTTCTTGACATTGCCTGGCATCTCTCTCTGTTCTTCCTGATGCAACCGGTAATCTCAGCTTAAGAACTATACAGCTTTTCTCTTCTACAGATGTCTCTTCACTCCAGACAAATTTTCATCCTCTATTGAGTTTTTTTCATATCCTGTGTGGCAATCTCTTCTAATACTTCTTTGGTTACTTATCCTATAACATAACACAAACTGGTCTTGGATCAAAGCTTAACCAGGCAAATCAAAAATGCTAATTGACAAGTCGTCTTTTTGTTCTGCATTGTTTCCAGCATGGAGTTTCCAAGTTCATCAGAACTTTCACCATATTTGACAGATGACACCTTTCTAAGTTCTGAGTCTTGCCTGAGGTCCAGTCTCTTAATTTTTTCCCCTTTTTCTTGATTTCTTGAATCTTCACTGTCTTCAAATCCCCTTCAGTTTTCTTAGTGTTTACTTTTCTCTTTTTTCTTGGCATTACCTGGCACCTCTCTCTGTTCTTCCTGATGCAACTGGCAATCTCAGCTTAAGAAATATACAGCTTTTCTCTTCTACAGATGTCTCTTCACTCCTAACAAATTTTCATCCTCTATTGGTTTCAGCTTCAAAACCAAAACCAGAGAAAAGGAAACTGAAAAATAAGGTTTGCTAAATATATATATACATACATACATATATATATACATATATATATATATATATATATATATATATATATATATATATATATATATATATATATATATATATATATATATATATATATAGATAAGGTCAAAGCCCAATAGGGATAGACCTGACAAGTAGGCATATTTCTAAGACTGAGAGACATTTGCCTAGAGAACTTAGTGGAGAGAAGGAAACATGTAAAGAAAACAATTATTACTTAATAATATGCCAGATAACTGTAGTTAAAACATTTTGCATGAAGCCTTGTTACAATTTATCTCCTCCCCTCCTCTAATATGCAAATATATAGCCCAAATTATATATTCCCTATCTTAAGGAAATAATTCTTACTTCACAATATGCAGAATAATCATAGTTAATGCATTTTGCATGCATCCCCATTGTAATTTACCCCCCCCCCCTGATGTGCAAATATACAGCCCAAATTATAAATTCCCAATTTATTCTCCCAATGTACCTCAGTTGGTTCAACCTGTTTACCTTTAAATTGAATCAACTGTGATGTAACAAAACTAGAAAACAAGTTATGGGTGACAGAATGCAATAAAATTACATAACTTAGGCTATATATTTGCACACTAGGGGGAAAGGGAGGGGTTAAAGTATAGCAAGGCTGCATGCAAAATGTTTTAACTATTGTTATTCTTCATATTATGACATAAGTGAATTGGCATAATTTTTTCAAGATCTTAGGGGGGGGGTTGGAAAGTTGGAGCCAATTTTCCCAAATCAAGTGAAAATGGCTATGAAAACTGATAAATGATCCATATATTACCAAAAAGGTAAATTGGTCTTAAATTAAAGGCATAAAGACTTATTTTGGTCTTAAAGTGGATTAGTCCAATAGACTAGAAATTATCCAGAAAAGAGAATTATTTATGGTCAAGACAAAGTACTTTACATTCTCATTCCCAAGGAATTCTGCCTCCCTACTTCAGTAGCCCAATGTGTTACTCTTTGTACCAACTTCAGAAATAATCTGTATTGTAACCCTTGCTTTTTATGTATACTCCCAGCCTGTTACTGCCCACCAAAGCCATATTTACCCAATCACAAGTACAAAAAAATCCCAGTTCTAAATCCTATGTGTTCAAGAACTGAGCATTACTGAAAGAGCTTTGTGCCAGTGTTTGTTGAAGCCATAAAGAAATGAAATTTGTAATGCATCATGTTAATGTGCCATTTCTATTGTTAATGTGTTAGTTTGTTTTTTTTTTTGTTTCATTTATTTGACAGGCCAGTTGGATTCATTGCTGTATGGTTTTTATAATGTACTTGTGTTTTTACTTATGCCCTCATTTTTATTCATTTTACTTATATTACTTACTTTTACTCACATTTTACTTATGTACTATTGTTTGTGTACTTTATTTATTTTAATTTATTTTATTCATTATACTCATTTTATTTGACAGCCAGTTTGGTTCGCTGCTTTAGGCAACGTTTTAATATTTCATTTATGTACCTACTTTTTTTTTGTATACAATATAGGCTAGCTGACTGAAGGCAACAAGTTTGGCAGTTTTTATGTTGTGAAAGTTTGCTTAATAATAAAGTACTTTTCATTCCATATATACTAAAGAAAACTAACTTGTTTCTCTGTATGCTTGAATTATGTAGGCTTATCTTAGTTTCGATAAGATTTTTTCCAGAAACTGAATTCCAGTTGGGGGGGGGGGGCAAACTTGGGTCTGGGGGGCAGTTGAGTAAACATTATTTTTTTAACATATTTCCTTCTCTCTAGTTAGTTCTCTAGCCAAATGCTGACTTAAAAATCAGAAGAGGGTTAACACAGTACCTTCTTAAAGTATGTTTTTGGCCCTAGATTCATTACTGGAAGTTTTATTTTCCTAGCCTTACGTTTTTGCAAGATAGCCAAGAGTAGCTTGACTAAAGTTTTACCTTAAATTACATTGGTAAAATTCTACTTTAGCTACTTTTGACAATCTTGTAAAGGGGTTACATTAGGAAAATGAAACTTTAGGGATGGGTGTACAGTAGGGTAGAGCTTATATGGTGATTTTTTTTTTCTAGGTCTTACCCCCCCCCCCCCCCCAAAAAAAAAAATTTTCCTTTCCATGTAAATACACTACTGGGTGAGTATGAACCTTTTAAAATAATATTTAAAGGTAGCTCAATGGCCTAAAAGTTACAATATTGATACTGTTATTTAAAACTGATAATATTTAGTGTTGAAGTTCATTTACTAAAAACAATTTAATTAATGCAGATAAAATTATTCAGTATAATATAAATAAATGGCTACTACTTTATTTGCATCATAATAATGATATTATTTTTCTTTAATTTCACATTTAATTTAATTAATTATCTGTTGTAATATCAAAAGTAGTGATGCTAATAATATAAATATTTAAAATTTTTTTCCTTTCCATGTAAATACACAACTGGGTGAGTATGAACCTTTTAAAATAATATTCAAAGGTAGCTCAATGGCCTAAAAGTTACAATATTGATACTGTTATTTAAAACTGATAATATTTAGTGTTGAAGTTCATTTACTAAAAACAATTTAATTAATGCAGATAAAATTATTCAGTATAATTTAAATAAATGGCTACTACTTTATTTGCATCATAATAATGATATTATTTTTCTTTAATTTCACATTTAATTTAATTAATTATCTGTTGTAATATCAAAAGTAGTGATGCTAATAATATAAATATTGTCACAATTTTTATCAATACTATAGGCCTAATAAAATAATAGTAACAATGAGGACAATACTGTGGGAATGTAGATTAATACTGTGAAAATATGGTTTAAGTTAATCAGTATAGCTAGTAGTCACAAATTAAGTAGTGTATTGCATATTGCACAATTATTAGATGTAGAATGAAGAAGACAGATGTTGGTTGTTAACAGTGTTTCCTTTTTGTTGTAAGGATATAACTTTTGATGAGTTTTGACCACTTGTAGTAGAAAGTGCAACTGACTTTTGTCTTTGGTAATGATGAAAAATAGTTCCTTAGCAAGAGCCACCCCCTTTTGGCATGATCATTAACAAAACTGTCTCTGCTGCATGGATGTAGTCTTCTTGTTCCACCCCCGTGTCCAGATCTATGTCAAGAATGCAGAAGATCCATCATGTGAAACAGGGCCATGGACTTTGCTGAGAAAAATATTTCAAATTTCTTTTCTTTGAATGTTTTAAGTCCACAGATATTTTCTTTGTATGTTCATTCACAGGCTGTTTTTCTTCAATAAATTTTACTGCTTCCACCATTTGTTTCTTTGTGCCATAATCTATAGAATCATCAAAAAATGCCAGACCTACTGTTTCTGGAGACAAATACAACAAATGGTTGGCCATCATCATGGACATCACTCTGGAAATTTCTGAATTGATTGCCAAATAGTCCAACAGTGATATTAATAATTGATAATCAGGATATGGTGCACTAGCTGGTTTCAGAGCTGTTGTCCATGCTCTTAGATAAACACATCTTGCAGCCCTTTTCTTCTTTCTTACTCAAACAAAATTGCCCTCTGAACATCCAGATTTTCAGACTGTAGATGACCTTTGACAGCCACTGTGCATGGTGTGTAGCCCCAGGTGGCATGAATTGAATTTCCCTCTCAGGAACCAGCCCCAGAAAGATTATAACTAGCTCCAAAAATTCTCTATAATCATCCCTTGGTTGACTTTCTCTAAGGTAACCCTTAGCAAACTCAGTGGTACTATCCTTGATATCTTGAACTGATGTAGATACAGCATAACTTGAAATTCCTGTTTTAAACCTGGATCGATCAATAAACATCCAGTACTGTTGAAAACAAGTGAACATTGGAACTTGAGGAGCAGATGTTGATCCAAGACAAACTTGAAATACAGCACCAATGAGCAGCTCCATGACATGATGCCTGCATGCAAGGAACAAAATCTCCTTACCAGCCTTCTTCCTACAGCACCTTCTGTTCCAATAGAACACATGCTCTAGCCAGTTGATCAGTGTTGGAGCAGGTTGTGTCAAAGCACATTGCACAGATGTTTCTTGTGATGCCCCACTCTTCTATTGTAGAGTATACAGCTGATGCTTGGGCTTCAACTGTACCACTGTTCAGTTTTGCAACTGTCAATAACTGGGAGCTATTCCTGAAACTATGATGGGTAGTTAATCAACTTGCTCCTTGCTTGTTAAGTCAGCAATGAGCTTGCCATCCAAGTGAACTACTAGTTATACATTACCTTGAAACTTGGCTTTCAAGGCAGCTGACTGTACAACCAGTGTTTCATTCTTAATTGACAAATTGAGTCACAATTAAGAGCTAGATCAGTGATGTTATGTCCCAAACTTTTGGCAGTTTTGCTAATGATGAACATTGCTTTACAGTCAGACATTTTGGTTCTGTCTAACATTGCGGCAAGTTGTGGAGTTATAACTACTTTTCTACCTCTCTGTCTTTTTTCTCGTGTTCCTCCTGCCTTGCAAATCATAGTATCATCATTACTATTGTCTGTATCTTCTTCATCACTGCTAGATGACAATATCATATCCATCATTTTGCTCCTTTTCTCTTTCTTTGCTGGAAAATTAATATGGAAAATAAAGTCTGTTGTCTCACTAATGTCTTTTCTAGCATTTTTACAACTTGTTTCTCCTTTCTGGCTAATTTTTCATCCCAGTAAAATTCTGGTTTATTGACTTTTGGCTATCTTGGAAAGGGGTTAGGTTAGGAAAATGAAACTTTCAGGGACAGGTCTAAAGGTTAAAGTATGTCATGGGAAGGTATTTTGAAGTACCTACCTCTATGCTCTCTAAAGGGTCCTGACCTTTGATGACCTTTAAAAATATGTGTGTTCTAAAAGTGAAACCTTGCAAAATAGATCTTCTGCTTGAATAAAGTACAAGAAAATTGTTTTCTGCTTCACAACTTTCCTTAGTCCATATTTATAAGGTTTTAAAGATATGTGAATACATTTCATAAATTTTGGAAAAAAAAACATTGATATGGCTCAGCATTCTACTCAAGCAACAGGAATTGCATTTTTAGAGCTAAAGGTAGAGAAAAAGCACTAACTGAAAATTAAGGTAAAATCTTGCTTTGTCAAAATTTTGATAGGTATAGACCTGGGTAAAACTCTAGTTAATTGACTTCTTGCTATCTCAGAAAGGGTTTAGGCTAAGAAAATGAAACTTTCAGGGATGAGTCTACAGACTAAAGTGTGTCCCAGGAAGGTATTTTAAAGTACCCACCTCCACTTCTTCTCCCTCTAGAGGGCCCTGAAATTTGCCTAGATGACAGGTTTATACCTATTGAAATTTTGACAAAACAACATTTTACCTTAAATTTCACTTACTAGTTGCTTTTTCTGTAAAATTCTAGTTAATTGACTTCTTGCTATCTTGGAAAGGGTTTAGGTTAGGAAAATAAAACTTTCAGGGATGAATCTACAGACTAAAGTATGTCCTGGGAAGGTATTTTGAAGTAACTACCTCTACTCCTTCTCCCTCTAGAGGGCCCTGACCTTTGATGACCTTTAAAAATATGTATGTTATAAAAGTGAAACCTTGCAAAATAGATCTTCTGCTTAATTGAAGTAGGCCTACAACAAAATTGTTTTCAGCTTCATAACTTTGCTTAATTCCATTTTATAAGGTTTTAAAGATATGCAAATACATTTCCTAAATTTGGAAAAAACATTGATATGGCTCAAAATTCTTCTCAAATAACAGGAATTGCATTTTCAGAACTGAAGGCAGAGAAAAAGCAACTAGTAACTGAAAATTAAGGTAAAATGTTGTTTTGTCAAAATTTCAATAGGTATAGACCTGTCATGTAGGCAAATTTCAGGGCCCTCTAGAGGGAGAAAGAGTGGATGTGGGCATTTTAAAATACCTTCCTGGGACATACTTTAGCCTGTAGACCCATCCCTGAAATTTTCATTTCCCTAACCTAAACCCTTTCTGAGATAGCAAGAAGTCAATTAACTAGAATTTTACCTAGACTTGTCATATAGGCAAATTTCAGAGTGCTCTAGGGGGAAAAGTAGTGGAGGTGGTTACTTCAAAATACCTTCCTGGGATATACTTTAGCCTTTACATCCATCCCTGAAAGTTTCATTTTCCTAACCTAACCCCTTTCCAAGATAGCCAAAAGTCAATAAACTAGAATTTTACCTATACTTTGGACTGTAGACCAATCATTGACAATTTTATTTTCCTAACCTAACCCTTTTCCAAGATAGCAAAAACGAGCTAAACTAGAATTGTATCATTATTTGAAAAAAATTATACTACTAGATTTCATTGACCTAGCTAAACCAGCTATCCAGGGTAGCCTATGTCACAAATTTAATTTTTCCCAAAACTGGAAGCTCCTCATCTAGAATTTTACCAAAAAGTCCTATAGACAGTTTTAATTCCTCTTTCAACTGCAGTACTTTGATAATAACTTAATGATAGACTAGTCTTTTCCCAATTCCATACAGCATAGTCAGTCTTTTCTTCCTGAGGCAATTGTACAGTTCTTCCTATTAGCGATAGTGGCGGCGGTTCTCAAAGGCGTGTTTTATTATTCCTGGTCGAGGGTTTAGCTTAGACTAGGGGGGAGGGAGAATACTTAGTGGCTGAAGCCCCTCCTCAAGAGTTCTCACGGTGAAAAAATATAATACTGAATATTACCCAAAGCTTGGTATTTTGATGTATTGAATCATCCAGTTTTAATGTTTTGGCAAGAAAAAGTTGAGAAAATCCCTGATCTACTGTTTTTCAATGTGCGTTTGAGTAACTATTGCAACAACTTAAAGTATTCTATTCATTCTTTTTTATTGATAGATTTGTGTATAAGAGGCATGCCCAATCTGCCTTCCAAGATTTTTAAAGTTCAAGATGCACTTTTCAATTTGTAAGTGGCATAAACAATTTACTAGCATAAAAAACTAGAACAACTTATCCATGACAATGGAGGAAATTATCAAAGCATTGGAGAAAATTTGCTTGTTTCGCCAAATTTCGTTGACAAGGAGGTAATCTGAAATAAAGAAGTATTATTATTAAATGCAGAATCGACTATACAGGCTAGGCTAAAAAAAAAAAAAAAAAAAAAAATACTGACTACAGCTTTGGGCATAGTTAATACAAAGACTACAGATTAAGGGGGATATTATCCTTAGTTTGCATAAATTACTTATGAATTCCGTTTTCCACTGGCTAAAAAACTGTCAACTATACTACTTGTTCATGTAATGCAACTTAATATCCTAAAATAAGCCTTTATTATCTATTACTGGAGTATATACGAATCCAAGTCCTTGAATGCCATGCACACGAAGAAGCGATACTAGAAAACCCTACCATCCACGAGAGTTGGACATAAGAGCCTTCGGTAACTAGCAAAAGGTTCTGCTCATAGATCAAGAAACCCACAAGAGAGTTTTGATTTATTACGTTTAATGTAGGCCTTTTGTTTAAAGACAAACAAATCAATAAATGAACTCATTTCAGGAAGCCCAAGATGTCCTTGACATCAAAGAAGTGCATTCAGCAGTTTATGTTTGATAAGCATAAGGAGAAACTCGGTATACATGAACTACGAACAGGCCAAAATCTAGACTGAAAACTGTGACACTTTGTATTCTGTACCATCATTATGTCCTTGGTTTTCTTATATTTTTAGGTTATTGATTTATTTCCCTTTGCTATAATCTACCTCCAATTTAAGCTAATTCAATGGCGAACGTGTTTTTTCCAATATTCTAGTTGTAATTACACCGATGAGGTAGTCCGTTACTTAACAATTCATAATAAAATTACACTTCAGTGTTACAAGGCTCTTAGTCGCTTTAACAATCAAAATTTTCATACATTTCATTCCATTCTGATGTTTAGGAAATTAAAACCAAGTCAATTGTTATTACATTTATTGTAAGATGAACTTGTGATAAGATACATTCCGTAATTTTGAGTAGTCTTTATATAGATATAGAATGTCTAAATTATATAGAATTCCAATAATTTATGTTTTAAGCTCGTTGCTATTGTAGCTTTGAATCACTCTTTTGGTAGTTCTAAGATTTTATGTTCATTTAGAGTACCAGTATCTTCAATATCCTTCATAGCTATTGTAACAATTTCAATTCGCTTTAAATGGAAAACAATTACAAACAGACGAACTAAGAGATCTTTTTAAGCTATTCATGCTGTGGCTCACCTTGATGAGTAAAGTGCTCTCAAGTGAAGGATCTCGAGGGATTCCGTAGTTTTTATGCAAATATTAAGTTTTTAAACTTTATACGGAATCACTTCCTTGAAAGTAGTATAAAGAAGGAGCTTAGTATTCTTATAACTTGTAGCATGAAGCACTTGACGACATTATACATAAAACCACAAACTCTGCTTGTAGTATTAATAGTTTGTAAAATTTCCTGTTTCTAAGTATTATGAGGGATCACTTCTTTGCCAGTAGTATAAAAAGGATACTTAGTAGGCTCTTCTAACCAGCATCAGAACTTCTAGCATGAAGCAATCGACAAAATTATCTATAGGACTGCCGAGTCTGGTATAGTTGCCATTTTGGTTATTATTATGGCTATTATGTATGGTTACCTTGCGATTATTTCTTTTTTTGAGTTCATGCTACTTTGGTTAAGTCCGTAATTAGAGCCAATTATTGGGTAAATTCAATCTAAGAAATACCTTCTAAATAATAAAATAGATTGTAAATTAGCAACGTGTCGGTTCTTATGCAGTTAATTAGTTGATATTTATGTTCCTTAACACTATTTATGTTATGTTACGTTAGTTTATGTTATGTTATGTTATTTCTGTTATGTTACGATTACGTTACGATTACGAATACGATTACGATTATTTTCTTTATGTTATGTTACGATTATGTTATGATTTATGTTATGTTACGATTTTTGATATTTATGTTCCTTAACTTAACTTGTTAAAATAATTTTAGTTCTAATTTATTCTAAATTAACAACGCATAAGTTCTTATGCAGTTAATTATTTGATTCTTATGTTCCTTAACATTCTTGAACACAAACAAAACATCATTCTTTTCTTACCAGTTTGCCTTCTATTATGAATTTGTCTCTGAACTTATAATTTCTGTATCGACAAGGAAAACTACGGACACTTTTTTTTCTGTCATCAAAAGAAGACGGAATGTCAAAATGATGTTAAGACTTATGCCCGCTATGTGGATAGAGCTGAATAAAATGACAAAATTTCTTGCCAGGTTAACACCGAGAGCTAAATCTAGGGAGGCTC